>NC_091753.1:34316335-34513835 GCF_043380555.1 Nothobranchius furzeri | reverse complement strand
ACACATGGGATTTAAAGTTGCCCATACCTCTTTTGACTAATTATTCCAGGCTTATGTCACATTCAAGACCAAAGACAATGAATGTACAAAAATGTATTTGTCATTATTTTAATTGTGCAATACTTATCCATGCACTTAAATAGGCCGCTAAATTTTTTTTTTCTTTTCATTAATGTGAAAAAGTCCAGATAAAAACATTGTTCCAAGGATAACTCAATCAGCAACACTTGCTTTTCAGATGTTTTTATCTTTAAAGAGGACATATTATTCCAAATTCACCTTTTGCATCCTTTTGTGCTCCTGTGTGGGTCTCTACTGCCTCTATAAACACTCCAAGTGTGAAAACCCTGTTCATCTGTTTTTTGCCAGTGTTTGTTTTAGGAATTCTGTGCCCAAAATAAGCCATAAATTCCTTTTTTGTGACATCACAAATGGCGAAATTCTAATAGAACCACCTCTCACATGCACAAGAGAGCTGCTGCTGGAGGAGCAGCAACTCTACTTTAAGCCCCTCCCAGATATCAGTGCTTCTCAGCTTATAGCAGCATGAGTGGGGAACAGGTGGGCGTGGCCAGCTCTAGCTAGGGCAGGGCGATATGACGAATTTAGACCGTTTTACGATCTACACATCTGACGGTCTGTCACTTTTGAGAGACCTTTTTATCACGATTCACAGCTCTGCTGTTGAAATTCTGCCTCTGAATGAAAAGAGAACTTACCTCCGGCGAATGACACGCCTTTGTTTGACCCTTAACCAATCAGAGTGAGTCATAGTAATATATTAGTGCCCCGCTTGTTTTCACCTGTGTGTGAACAAACATGGCTTCGGCCGCGGCTGAGAGCAACAACGAGGTTTTCGTTCCGAAGAGGAACGCCTCGTCCGTTATATGGAACTGGTTTGGTTTTTCACCAGATGACAAAGAGCAGCGAAACATCATTTGCAAAGTTTGCAAGGAGAGCGTCAAGGAAAGTGATGGCAACACCACAAACTTGTTTAATCACTTGAAAAGAAGGCATCCCAAACAATACAATGAGAGCCAGCTGGCAGCTAAAGCTAAAAAGCCTGCGGCTGCGGCTGCGGCTGCAGCGACTAGTGCTTCTTCCAGGCAGCAAACGCTAAGCAGACCCCCTCGAGAAGAGGGCTAAGAATGAGCCTGGGTTGGCCCGGAAAAATACCACAAAACTCACTCCCTACGACAGAGACAGCAGACGATAGAACAGTGTGACAGATGCAGTACCACTTGGTTAAAGATTTGTGTCCCGTGCGAACAGTAGGAGCGGGATTTAAGAAAATGATAAAAACATTGGATCCGCGCTACGAGTTTTCCAACCGCAAGTATTTTTCGAACACCGCCATTCCACGCATGTACGCTGAATGCAAAGAGCGAGTTGCAGAAAATATTCAGAATGCGCAGTTTTTTGCTACCACAAGCGATCTCTGGTCCAGCCGCACATCAGAGCCGTATTTGAGCTTAACTATCCACTACATGAGCAACTGGGAGCTACATAGTATTTTGAACAAGTTAATGTTTGCACAATACGTTTGCAATTGACATGTTTGCACTTTAAATATGTCTAAGATTTTAGTTTATGTAAAGTTACTTGAAAAACGGGAAAAACTGATTTATGTAATTGTTTCTCTCAGGGCTTTTATCATCTCTGGTGTGAGTTTAAAATATAAGTGTGTTAGCACTGTGTTGATTATCCCTAATATGAATAAATGTTTATTTATTCAATGTTTCTCTTCTTTAATACGCAATTGAAGTTATGCTATTCATGGATAAAAAATCGTGATAAAATCGAAATTGTGATAAAATATTGGAAAAATCGTGATATTCTATTTTTGCCATATTGCCCAGCTCTAGCTCTAGCCAGAATGAAACGGTTCATTCTGGAAGGTACTAAAACAGTCAAGAATAAAAATGTCATGTTGTGATGGTGGAGATGATGGACCAAGTGTGGTGGAGCTGACCAGGAGGCAGGAATGCAGGCACGGATAAAGTAAAAATGGGTTTAATGACAGGATACGGCAGGAACAACGAGAACAACACGACAAACAACAATGATCTGACAAAGACTGGCACAAGGAGGGAGGTATAAATATACAGGTAAATCAGGAACACATGGACAGGTTAACGAGGGGCAGGTGAGAACAATAAGGGCTAATCAGGGCAGGAGAGGAACACAGTCAGGAAGGCAGGGGCAGATCGTGACAAAAACTGCTTTGTGCTTTGCGCGAGAGGAATTTTAATCAAATAACTTCATGATCATGTTTTGTACAGACCATTGATCTATCATAACATTTGAAAAGAAGTCATAATATGTCCCCTTTAGCGTAATCTGATTTTATTTCAAATAAAGTGAAAGCATAGATCCTAAAGATAAACCAGCATTCCTAATCATGATCCACATAGCCCTCATCAATGAAAATGAAAGAAACAAAAACACTTTACAACATATAAAATGCTGAATGGTTAAATAGAGAATGTGTGCACACCCACACACACAGCAGGATAAATCAGTCTGTCAAGCAGAGCTACAGAGATCCATATTATGTGGTTACTTAGTTACAGCGCATTAATAAAACCCGTCCCAGTCACCAGTCAGCAGAGGAGAAACAGCTGTGAATGCAAAAGGTCAGGAGAAGGAGGAGAACTACTCCCTAATTCTCTGTGAGGGAGCATGCATGTGTGCACATTCTATCACATTAATGCTTTTACACAATGTAAACTGATTAATAGAACAGTGACCACCCAATTCACAACAACCGCACAAAGAAACACTCAGCAGCTCCAACAGCTACCTAATCGGACTGCCTGACCTCCTCCATCGACCTCTGAGTACACACCATTCAAGGATGTCATTTCTATAATCACAGGAAGCCGCCCTCAGCTGGTGCTGCAGATGTTCGCTGTATTGATCTATGATTTTAACTTGCTAGTTCTCTGTTCTTTCACAAAGCATCGCAGCAGAAAACAGAAGCAGGAGACATCAGTCCAATTCCGAACTGGTCTGCTGTACCACCTGCTCATCAGCTTTCTCAGAGCAGCTCTGGGATCAGCTGCCCGAGGCTGCGAAAAGGGGAGTCTGAGAGCTGTTACAGACGCGCAGGGTTACAGGGGTTAACTCTCCAACAAGAGGCCGATTTACAGCTGGGAACAGGAACCATCTATCAGCACTCTGTTGCTTGTCACCGAACAGGCCAGACAGAGCCAAAGCCACCACTTAGGAAAGTGGCTCATTGAATTTAAAATGAATGGACATGACTCTTCCTGGTGCGGTATCCTGCAAATGATGGGTCACTGTGCTGAACTTGTTATTAAAGTCATTTTTAGTGGAACACATGAACAATTTATTTTGGGATTTGTTTTTTTTTCTGCAAACTTACTGTAAAAACAACAAAAAAGTAACTAAATATATCAATTATGTTTCTTTTAAAGACGTGAAAATATATGAAATACTTTAAATAATGTGTTAAAAACACAAATGCTTCCTGTGAGTTTAGATTATTTAATTTTCATGCTGTATTTTCTGACATTATATTGTAACAATTAGTTTAAGGGAAAATATTTTCTCGTATATATTTTCCTTGAATTCTGAACAAGAATTATGTTTTCAAGACCAAAAAAGTTTCTACAGTGTAATCTCACAACTACTTTTTTTGGCTGTTTCTTTTCCCTCTAATTAAGCATGAATCATGAATTATTATTTAACCAAAACAAAGAAAAGAACTGGATCACACCTTTATTTTTGCTTATTTTTGCTCATTTTTGCAGACTCTACATGCTGCGTAGATTTTTGATGCTTTGACACAATTTTGTCATTGTACCGATTGCATAACTCTGCTGCCCCCTCAAAATGACTCAACACACAGCCATCATGTCTAAACCACTTGCAACTATATGAGTACACTAGATGGAAATTGTACCCAATTAGCTATTTCCCCTCCTGGTGTCATGTGACTCATTGGTGTAACTATATGTGAATGGGGAGCACCTGTGTTACATTTGATGTTAAGCCTGATTCATGTTTCTCCGTCAGCTCCGCAAGAGACAGACACGCACGGATTGACAGAAGCGTTTTGCTCTCATACTTCTCCGTCTCCTGGAGTGTTGCAAAGCAATTGCCCGGCAGGACAACAGAGGGCGTAGCGCTGTTCTGTGGTGTCCTGTCATGTATCCGGTCCAAAATTGTGTGTTTATATTGTGTTTTTTATATATAAGAGACTTTTTAACAGACAAATTTGTCTCTCATCCTCCTCCACCTCTGTATGCGCTCGCCACCTCTAAACCCACGTTTCCTGTCATTTCCGTCCACAAATAAAACGCTTGCTGCGCATCATTTCACTCCTCCAGTCACGGGAGAATTAAACGTTCATGTTTTTAGAGTTTTTTCGTGAGGTATTCTTCAAGCTTCTCCGTGTCTGCCGCTAGTTATCCTCGGCTCTCTTTGCAATGGTGGCGCTGTAAACAACAGCGGCGTCCTGACCAATCACAAGCTTGCGTAATCTGTCTCGTTTGACGGATGTTTAAAAAAGTGGGCTCGACTCCGTACGTACTTGCATGCCTGCCGGAGCCCTACGCAAGGATGGATAATGGTGTTGCGTGTCTCCGCACTGACGCAGACGGAGAAGCATGAATCAGCCTTTACTCACACACTCTCATGTTGGTCTCTGGAAGTTCAGCTTGGCTTCTGATAACAGAAAACATCTGAGGATCTAAAACAAGTGTTAATCCACCGAAAGGTGGCCTAGGATAAAAAAGGTTTGCAGAAAACCTGAAATTTAAAGCGGTTGAGCAGGTCTTAACCCAAAAGGAAAGGTAACGCCTCAACGTGAGACACATACACTGGGTGTCTCGTTGACATGCCAACCACTGAAAGGTCAAGGAAAGCCACAGACGACAAGGTCATTGGATCTGGAGCGAAAGGACTGATGTCCACGGCGCAGGGTGTGAGCGTTAAGACACGATCCTGACCAGCCGCAGCCAAGCGGACAAGCATTCCAGCTTCCTGTCATGACCTGGAGATATCTTAAGACTAGACGGGTTATATCGGAGCTAACCCACGAGTTCCTGGTACCTCGAGGTCTGTGTCCATTCTGGCCTTGTGATGATGATGATGATGATGATGATGATGATGATGATGATGGATCTGAATGGGGATCTCTACAAAAAGGGTATTGTAGACTCAACAGATTGCATTGGATGGTTTTACATACAAATCTCTAGTTTACCAAACGTACAGCCAAATTATTTGACAACCCAGACTCCACAAACTCTGTCAGATACTTAAAGGTTTTGCTAAAACATCTAGCTTCCATTCCAGCATTCCACACCTCACATTCATATCCATTACATTACATTTCATTATTCATACTTTATCATGTATAATTATTAGTTTGGGGGGGGAAATAAATTCATTTTTATAAATTATATTCTTGACTCTGTTTGAATCAATATGAAGTGTGTTTATAGTCGTTGAATAAGTAAAAGTAACTATAGAAACTTCTGATTAAACATTCAAAGATCAATCAGGTCAGTATTTCATATTTATATGGAATTATCACATCTGATTGATCATTTGTTACATATGTAGCCACTCCTTCACGTTCAGCTGTTTAACAGGACAGATTCCACTCAGGAACACCTTCCTATGGTTGACCAAAGAAATTGTGTGCATGTGGTCAGTGTCATGTCCAGAAGTTGTCCTTTGAAAAAGATATATGAGTGCTGCTAGCAATGCTGCCGAGGTTCAAGGGGTGGGGTTCAGTCTGTCACTGCTCAGACAATACACCATACACTGCATCAGATTGGTCTGCGTGGCTATCATGTCAGCAGGAAGCCCCTTGGAAAGATGAAGCACAAAAAAGCTAGTTGGGTGAAGTAAAGCAGCCTAAGAATACTGGAACCATGTCCTGTGAGCTGATCAGACCAAGATAAACGTATTTAGTTCAGACGATGCCATACTTGATTGGCAGCAATCAGGTCAGCAGTACAAGGATAAATGTGTTGTGCGTACAATTAAGCATGGTGGCAGGAGTGTCATGGTTTGGGGCAGCATGCGTACAGCAGGAACTGAAGAGAAAAAGGTTCACTGAGGGAATCATAAATCCCAGAATGTATTGTGACACCCTGGAACACTGTATGATCCCTTCCGTTTGACAGCTGGGCCAAAGGGCAGTAATCCATCTTAAAACCCAACCCAAACACATATCCAAAACAACCACTGCCTTGATAAAGAAACTCAGGGGTCCTTAACTGGTCAAGCATGTTTCAAGACCTAAACACTACTGGGCATCAATGGAGCATCCTCAAACAGAAGGTACCTAACATCCACGGGAGCCATGATAATGACATGGAGGAGTGGAAGAGGATTTCAGTGGCAAACTGTGGCATTAAAATATTAAATATATACAAAAATGTGAGGGGTGTACTCACTTCTGTGAGACACTCTAACTGAATCACTGACATATTCAACAGCATATCTATAGGTGTAAATTACTTTTTATGGAAGCTCAACATTTGGATAAGACTTTCAGTGATCTGTAGAAAGAGTGTGGATATTTTTCAGCCAGATTTAATCAAGTTCAAGTTCACAGATAAAGCAGGACAAAAATCAAATGCATTCTAGAAGACAACATATTTAGAAAAATGGACCAGCTGTTTTGTAGATTTGGAGAAGTTGTTCCACCGCGTCCTTTGGGGGGTCCTATGGGGATACTTTGGGAGTATGGGGTACCGGGCTGTTAGGTTCCTCTAGGACCGGGGTCAGAGCTTGGTCCACATTGTCGACTGTAATTCAGGCATTATCCTGGTGACAGAAGAACTCTGCCAAGGCTGCCTTTTGTCACCAATTCTGGATTTCTAGGTGCAGCCAAGGTGTTGAGGGGTTCTGTTTTGGTGTCCTAAGGATCAGGTCTCTGCTTTTTGCAGGTTTGCTTCATCAGAACAGGATCTCCAGCTTTCGCTGGAGTGGTTTGAGGCCAAGTGGGATGCAGCTGGGATGAGAATCAGCTCCTCTAAATCCAAGACTATGGTTGTGAGTCAGAAATGGGTAGAATACCTTTTCCAGGTTAGGGATGAAGTCCTACCTCAGTTGGAGGAGTTTAAGTGTCTTGGAATGTTGTTCATGAGTGAGAGAAAGATGGAGCGAGAGAATGATAGGCAGATTTATGCTGTGTCTGCAGTGCTGCAGGCATTATACCACTCTGTTGTGGTGAAGAGAGAGCTGAGCAGGAAGGCAAAGCTCTTGATGAAATGAGTTTTCTCCGCAGGGTGGATGGGCTCTCCCTCAGAGGTAGGATGAGAAGCTTGTCATCCAGAAGGAGCTTGCAGTAGATGCACTGCTCCTCCACATCGAGAGAAGCCAGTTGAGGTGGCTCGGGCATCTGGATTACCCCGGAGGAGCTGGCTGAAGTGGCTGGGGAGAAGGAAGCCTGGGCCTGCTTACCCCTGTGACCCCCACCTGAGACGGATGGATGGATATTTATAAAAACTAGACCTACAGCCATCACATCTCTTTTCCATCACACCTATTTTGACGGTGAAATTACACGCTCACCATGTCCCTAAACCAAAACAAAAAGGCCATCCTGAGCATACCATCACATCTACAATAGCCCATTTCACAAAACACGCCACAAACTGTCTTGACGTGTTCTCTAAATACACAAACTAATTAAGTCATGTGCCCTGGCCATAATTCCTCACAAAAGTGATGTTTTTAGCAAATCCACGTGATTCTAGTTGAAAATTTGCATAGTTTTTTGTAATTTGTTGTGTGGTGAGCTCTTGGCTAAAAGAAATGGCTTAAAGCCATGGTAACAGCTACATCATTGAAGCAATTTGCTATCAATAAATAAATGAAACAACATTTGATCACAAGAGATTAAACAGAATAATGTGTACATTTTCATTTCTCTTGTTAGTTCTTGGATGGTCTCGCTACTTGATGTAAAGATGAGTCCTACCTAATGTGCATTTGCCTCGCCAGTGTAAAGTTACCCATAACTCTTTACATGCATGTTTTTTTTACTGCAGATGTAACAAATGTGGCAATGGTGCACAGCAGAGATTTGTTAAGTCAAGCCAGTCACATCACATGTCCATCCAAAGGCAGGGCTCCTGAGCATTAAACCATCAAAATGTTAGCGAGAGCGGGTAATTTAGAAAGGAAAACTACACCACTGAGTCCTTCTACTGGCATCACATAAACAGTTTAAACTCTTTGTGACAGTTGATACAAAACAGACTAAAAGACAAACTTTGAGATTAAAGTAGTATTGAAAGTGTTCATTTAAATGACCACATTAAATAGTAAAATTGGGCCAGTGATGCAGTCAGATCCACCTCTGCATCCTTCAAAAACAGATTTTCCATTCAGTCACCGCTGAATAACCAGGCAGTGTAAATGTTTATTTTATTCCTGGTTAACCCAAATATTGGCAGGCTCATTTCCTTACTGCTAATTACTGGATTGGTCATAAAGTGGTTTGTGCATAGCCCAGAAAAATACACTCAGCGTTTGATGCACAGATCCAGCATTAAAGTCCTAAAATCATTTATGATGAACATTTATAGTTTCAAGCAGTGTGTCAGATATAATAAAGCTTGTTAACTCAAATGTGTGCTTCATTTGCAGATATAAGACAAATTAAAACATGGGCATATTTTTGTTGTGTATATGTGGGACAGTGGTGGCATAGGAGTTAAGTGCCTGTCTCATAAGCGGAAGGTTGTGGGATCGAGTCCCATTCAGTCTGTTACAGTCGTTGTGTCCTTGGGCAAGACATTTAACCTACCTTGCCAGCTGGTGGTGGCTGGAGGGACTGGTTACACCTGTACTTGGCAGCCTCGCTTTCGTCAACGTGCCCCAGGGCAGCTGTGGCTACACTGTAGCTCATCACCACCAGTGTGTGCATGTGTGTGTGAAAGAGTGAATGACTGCATGTGTTGTGAAGTGCCTTGGGGGGTTTGTAGAATCCTAAAAGGAGCTACACACACACATGCCGTTTGCAGTTTAACCCTCCATGTGGCCCACAGGTTGTTTCATGTGTGACAAACTTTTCACACCTTCACTCTTTTTGGAAACAACCTTTGAAGGTTGGGCTTCTCTGAAAGCTTTGTCGACACTAGTCTTCTTCTAGCACTGTAAGCTAGTTGCAAAAGATGTAGCTCTGCAGGTCTGTCTAGTCCTCCCCAAGTGGAGGAGTTTAAGTATCTCGGGGTCTTGTTCAGGAGTGAGGGAAAGATAAAGCACAGGTTCAACAGGTGGATGAGTGCTGTGTCTACAGTGATGGTCTGTCGTGGTGAAAAGAGAGCTGAACCGGAAGGAAAAGCTCTCGATTTACTGGTCGATCTACGTTCCAACCGTCACCTATGGTGACGAGCTTTGGGCTGTGATTGAAAGAATGAGATTGCCTCCTGGACACCTCCCTGGTGAGGTTTTCCAGGCCTGTCCAATTGGGAGAAGACCTAAAGGAAGGCTCAGAACATGCTGGAAGGATTAGGTTTCTCGGCTGGCCAGGGAACACCTTAAGATTCTCCCAGAGGAGCTGGCTGAGGAGAGGGAAGTCTGGGCCTCCCTGCTTACGTCTGCTGCCCTCGCGACCCGACCTTGGATAATCGGCCAAACATGGATGGAAATGGGTGGTCGGTCTAGCTCCATTGTAGCCTCAGCAGATCTACCATTGGCCCAAAAGATTTAAGTAGGGCCAATCACAGCGCTCTATGTTTGTAGAGAGACATTGGGCAGGCTTATAGTGCGTTCGATTTGTCCTCGGAACTCGGAAATCCCCACCTCCGAGTAGGAAAAATCTAATGAAACGCGCCCCCACATCGGACCTCCCAGTCGGAAACTCGGAAATCTTTCACAACCCCGACTTCGAGATCCACAATGGCAGCTCTCTGTGTCAACAACAGTAAGTTTTGATTGAAATGTGTTTATTTTACAAGACACACTTTTAAGAGTGCGTCTAAAATCAATGTTATATGTAGCGCCTGCAACTCCAACCTGAACAATCTAAAAGTGTTGCTTGCATGTCGAACATACAGCTTATAACTACGATATACAAACAATGGCTACTTGGGAGGTGTGCTATCCCACTCCCCCACAAAGCAAAAAGATGCACAGCTCATAAAGATAGCTTTTTATTTTTCACTCTTTGATTCCAAACTGCTTACTGAGATTTCAACTTTCAGGGATTACATTTGCATTTTTAGGCTGTATGTTTTTAGAGTCCTAATAATGGCGTTACACTATTTTCTACCTGTGGCTGCATTTTTGCATTAAATATTTTGAATTTTATCAAATGTATTTCATTTTAATCTTCATTTGTTGATGTTGCAGTCTATTTGGACAAAAACATGGCAATGTTCCTAGATGAACAGAGGAGTTTCCCCTTTCCTGGCCCCTTGTTCCAGAGGTTAGGGCAGTCCCACGTGCTACATGGATGAGGATCTCACAATAGAGGCCAAGCTTATAGAGGCTGAGGAGGATGTTTGTGATGAATCAGGTAAAGCTCCTGAAGTAAATGTCACAATTAACACAATAAATGTGAAATGTTCTTGCAGCATCATAACTACTGTTCTTACCTGTCCTTAAAGCCAACGAGAACGTGGCCTCAACGTCCACTTCAAGCCTGGCAGCAAACCAGGGATTCAGTCGAGCACAAACTTTGTTTTTAATCGACCAGATGAGGGAACACCTGGAAAAGGATGGCGACGGTTGCCCCAAAACTCTGAAAGAGCTGAAGATGAGGCTGAAAAATAGTAAAGGCAACAAAAAAAAAAAAACTGTGGAAATCTGTTGCAGAAAAGTTGTCCTTGCATTTTGTAGAGAGTGTTCACCCAGACAAAGTAGCTAGGAAATGGAACATTTCAAAAAAGTAAAAGACAACAATAAGAGTAGGGAAAGGAGCTATGCCATTTCAGTTTTTTGAAGAGATGGAGCAGCTGCTAGGGGGCCAACATGACGTTGTCTTTCCAGTAGTTGGAACTGCAGCAGGACTGGAGGTGAGGAGACCAGAACTTCTTGTGCCTGACACACCCTCACTATCACGCAGACGGTGCAGGGATCAGTCCCAGGATGAGCTTCTGCAGTTTTTCAGGGACTCTGAGGAGCATGTGACAGACAACACAACCATGCAACAACTGCGCACAGCTCAGGAAAGCTTTGAGGCTGTAATGAACAGACTCATTGAAAAGATGTAGTTTGTTGAAAATGTTGGGGTTTGCACAAAAATGTCCACTTTAAATCAACGTGTACTGTTTTCATTATATTTCCAGTCCAATAAGAAATAGTTCTTTGAATCTGTTTCTTTAACTTTACAAGATAGTTTGTGCAATATTTTCATTAATGGCGACTGAATGTGTTCTGTCTTACAGTAGATTGTAGACTTCTTAAAACTGTTTGATTACCTTTCATTTTTTATTACATTTGTTGCTTCTAATATTGTGTCCAAGTCTGTTCTACATTAGCAATGACAACAGCCTCATCTTTATTAAGTGTAGTTACCTTATTAAAGACAGAGAAGGAAAGAAACGATCTTTTATGTAGCGCCTCTCAAGACAAAACTCACGAGGTGCTTCACAAAAAAAAACATTTTAAATATAAAAATATTTTTATAAAGTGGTAAAAAAACATGTTTAAAATAAAAAAATGTAAATTGTGAGTTAAAAATGTAAAGAAAGAAAGAGAGAGAGAGAGAGAGAGAGAGAGAGAGAGAGAGAGAGAGAGAGTAAATAGGGAAGAATAAATACTTGAGTGTGAAGCAAAGAAAACACTAATAAAATAAAGCCACTGAAATACAGACACACTGCAATCAACAACATATTTCAATATCTAACAAGAACAAGATGAAATGCAAAATATGTGTGAAAGCAAAACAAGCGTCTTGCAACTTTGACAACACTACTCGTTGTCATCATCCTCCCTTGGGCAGCCCTGGGTGTGCAGCTGGCACAAGTCAGCAATAATCATGTGCAAGAAACAGGCTGCCATTATTATCATCTCCACAGTTTTGATGTTGGTGTTCTGAAGATCACGGAGACGCCTCCACATGCACTTTATTCGTCCAAAAACTTGTTCAACAACCACCCTACCACAACTGATCTTGTTATTCTTAAGTTGTTCCTCACAAGTCAGGGTTCCATTGTCGCATTGAGGGGTTACAACAAATGGAAAATCTCGCTCGATGTGTGCGCTGTCTCCAAGTAAGCTGTAACCAACCATTTTCTCTTGCCATGATTCACAGAAGGGAGAAGCCCTCAACATCCTTGCATCATGCACCCTTCCAGGTGGTCCAGCACAAATGTCCACGAATCTTCCTCTGTCATCCACAATCCCCTGGAGAAGGACAAAGAAGAAAGACTTTCTTTTCTTGTAGTCTACACCTTGTACTGGTAGCTTCTGCACCCTTATATGACACCCATCGATGGCACTAATGACACCAGGGATGCCACAGAGTTGCTGAAAAGCAAGAGCAGATGTTGCTTTCTCACAGGCATTTGGCCAGGAGACAAAGTTTGAGGCAAGTGTGCAAAGTATTTTAAGCACATCCACAATGATTTGGTGTGCCGCAGACTGGAACACATCAAATTTGTCCGACATCTCTCTAAAGCTGTTTTGGTTCGCCATGTACCACAGAAACATCAGCACCTTCTTTGTCACAGGAACTGGTGGCAGGCCTTGATGGTGTTCCCTGCCTACTCCATTCTCCTGCAGCTTCATTGTCAGGTATTCAAACTGTGGCCTGGTGACCCTAAAATGGCGAGCAAAGGTGTGCTCATCCATGTGCAGCCACACCTCCCACTCTGTTCCAGTCTTCAGAATAAGCCTCTTCGTTCTCTGCAGTAGGAGATGACAGTACATCCTAAGAAGAAGAAACCAGTTTTTTATTGTGCATTTCAAGATAAAAATCACAAAGCACTTCACAGTAAGAAGAGAAAATAATAGTTTTAGCTTAAATTAAAACACCACTTAATCATTATCGTATTACTCCTAAATACACATACATAAACAAACACTTAATTACAAATCCGACAACATATTTGTCTTTTATTTTTTGTTTGCATCTCACATTACAACAATATGATTTATATCCCTTTAAAAAAAATTGGAGAATGGCACAACACACAATGAAGGTTGAAAATCCTGACGAAAGACTCAACCAACAGCAATATGCTGAAAGAGGAACACCTACCTTCTTCGTCTTTGTCTCTCTTCGAATATTCTTTGAAGATGAGCTTTATGTGTGTTTATGAGTTGTCTGTGTTCGTTGAAAGCTAACAAAACAGCCGTTTTCGAGGGCGTCACCATACTGGAATCCTGACTTCTCCGTCTCCGGCAACCAGAATGCTGTTAACTCGGGTGTGACGTCATTCCCAGTTCCGAGTTCCGACTTCCGAGGAAAATCGAACACACCCTTAGCACCAGAGCTGCAACTGAAAAAAAAACTACAAAGATGGTGTCAGCTCTGGAAAAGCACTTGTTTGAAACAGCTTTGGCATCCACGTTGGATGATTTAGACTTTGGCTGTTCTTCTTGGAGACATGAGCAGATGAAGGTACCTAAATCCTTTATTTCAAAAAGGGATGTAGTACATTCTTCTTCTTCTTCTTCTTGTTCTTCTTCTTGTTCTTCTTGTTCTTCTTGTTCTTCTTCTTGTTCTTCTTGTTCTTCTTGTTCTTCTTCTTGTTCTTCTTCTTGTTCTTGTTCTTCTTCTTGTTCTTCTTGTTCTTGTTCTTCTTCTTCTTCTTCTTCTTTGACATATATAGAAGAATGCCTCATTGACTGATCCCTGATTAATTTGTCAAGCTGTTCTTTGCTCTAATTGGTCCTAGCACTGTCCAGCTGCGTGCAGAGACAGTTTGAATGAGGACGGTGAATTTTGCCCAACGACTGAGCTCTGTCTATGGGTTGTGGTCAGACTATATAATTACAGCTATAGGATGGCATGCCAGGCTAGTCTTTTTCTGCTTCGTGTTAAGATGCACCACCCCTCCAAATAAGCCACTTTTACTTTTACAGGGGCGCTCACGCTTTTTTATAACCTGTTTGATTTTCAGCATTAGCAAAAAAATCACGATCTTAGACTTTCACCTACTTCACCATTCCACAACATTTCCACTTTTTTGGCAAAAATCACTCAGCAGATAAAATACAGCTTACTTTTTTTCTTTTGCTGTTTCCAGGAGGAGTGTGGTTACCCTCGGTGACCTGGTGCCATAGATAGGACCCATCATTGCTCCCAGGCATAACCCTGTGGACGACTATAAGAAGAAGAAATGGAATAAGATTCTCCTGCAAGCTGTGGTGGACCATAAATTCTGGTGAGCATGACTTTCTGGGCCGAAGTGGTGTCTCTTTTTATCTGCGGCTTCGCCTCTGTCAGTTTCAGAAACTTCATTTAAGATTCTTTTTAAAGAAAAAAATATTAATTCATGGATTTTCCTGATTCTAAATGCAACAAATTAAGACTCAACCTGAAAATGACATGTCCATCCAGGTGTCACAAACATCATCATGTGGGGTTGGTTCTTCCCTTTAATTTGTCATCTGTTTGTACAACTCGATGGATTTATGTTGTTCACGCAGGAGAGACATGCCTGGTTAGGAAGACTGATTTGAATGAAAAACAGCTGCTTTCTCATCATTAAGTGTGAGGTTTTGTGGCTCAAATGGGTTCTCTGGTCATTATCTGCTCAGTGTGATGCTCATTAGTCTGTCAATGCCAGCACATTTTGGGGCTCTAGGAAGCTATTCACACTCTGCTGCTGAAGGAAACACACACAGAGAATGAATGCACTGGAGGTTTGGGTTGATAAAATGTATTCAGAGCTTCTTGCCTCCATTTGTCATTATGCTTCTGCAAATTGTTTTTTTCTTGTTTGGGTTTTATTATTGTTTTATTGTATTTTATTACGTGTTTTCTGTCAAGTGACCTTGGGTGTTCTGAAAGGCGCTTTTAAATAAAATGTATTATTATTATTATTATTAAATGTACTTTTCTTTCAGTGCTTGTAGCTCAAATGCTGATTGTTGGGTGCAAAGTTGTCTACCATGTTGTTTCTTCGATATAGCACAAACACACCTACACACACACACACACACACACACACACACACACACACACACACACACACACACATATTTCTGATAGCCATCAATTGAGGGGCATGCACTATTGTTTCAGCTCAGTGCTAATTACCTCAGGTCTTGACCTCAGGTTCAGCAGAAGGGGGGATGTCCACATGAATCTGGGCGTGTGCTGAGAGAGCTGTGTGTGGACCACGGTGACCGAATGGAGAGGTCATTGCTGCTGCGTCAATTGTTACCCCACTAAATCCATCAAAACATTGCAGTCTAAGCCAAGAGAAAGAAAACAACAACACAAAAACTACATTTTATTCAACTGTTTGCATTTAAACCCTCCTAACTGCTGATAAACTTGCCTCTTGGCCAGGACTTCATTGAAAATAAAGTATTTTTAATCTCAGTGGGACCTTCTTGGTTAAATAAAAGAACAGATAAAAACAAAAAACAAAACTCATTTTCGTGTTGATATTTGCAGTTCTGGCCATGTTTTGTTCCTACATTTTGGAAGAGGAGCATACTCTAAACAAGATTTTCCTTTTTTTTTCCCTTGTTCCTCCTTCTTCTCTGATTGGCTCCTCGTGGTTTTCTGTTTTCTGTCAGCAGATAACAGATTAGACCTGAGATAGAAGCAGCACATATTTTCGGGTCAGGGTAAATCTCTTTCTACAACGGAGCGGGTACGCTGTTCCAGTAATTAAAAATCAGATATTAACATTGTTTGTTATTTGCATATTAAACAAATGAGTGTGATAGAAAAATAATATTTCTCACCAGCTAGATAAAGTTGCAATAATATGTGTATAATGATCATATTGTGATCTAATGTCTGGCTGTCCTTCACACTGATACAATGTTCCAGTTCTGACCAGTTTGTCTTTCAGCATTCCATTTATGATGAGTGTAAAAATACATTATCTAGCTGAAGTCAGACATTTCTGATACTTTAAAGTAGGCGTATTCAATTGGTCCTGGAGGTCCAGTATCCAGCATGTTTTAGTGGTTTCTCTGATTCAAAACACTTGAATCACCTGTGCAGCAGCTAATCAGGCTCTGCAGAAGCCCGTTAATCACCTGCTGATTGAAATCAAGTGTGTTGAAGCAGAGTTAAAACTAAAACGTGCTGGATACTAGCCCTCCAGGAATGGAATTGAATACCCCGCTTTAAAGAATCTATTTCAGGGAAAAACGTTCTGCTCAACAAAGCAGCATGCTGGGTCTTCCTATCCGCTTGTGTCCATGTGTAAATCTCACTTAGAAGTTTTAAACCACCTCATGACATCATCGTTTGCATCCAAGGAGCTGTGTTTCCACCTGTTTATTTAAAGCGGACTTGGCCATACTTGACACTCTTAAGTCCAAACCGGACTAGTTTGCATGACTCTCTCAACCCAAGCACATCTTCTTCACCTTAGGTCTGGAATATACTGGCTGTTTAAGGACTCGTACATCTGTTTAAAATGTCTTCCTCGCGTAATTTGTGTTGATTTCAATGGTTGATTTGAAGCGTCATTTGTGCACGTTCCATGAGTTGACAAAACGAGCGAGACACACTCACCAAGGTCATTCTGTCTCTGGTTTAAAAGGGCTTCAATACTGTCTACAATGCCGCTGCTGTATTTTTTCTGCCATGATTTCATAATTAACAAGTTGCTGATCTCTTCTGTGAACGCTTCTGTTAATGCTAAGATGGTTTCGGTTGTACCCACAAACCGAGTAGGACCTGACTGCAGACATCAGCTGGCGTGTCACCGGAAGAACTGTCTAGCGAGAACAAGATGGCGTGTCATTACTTTTACCGGAAAATCGACGAGGGAAAGACCTCGGCCGGAAGTTGGTCTTTTTTGGCGGCCGTTTTTGTTTCAACCATACTCGGCGGGTTTCAGAGGGGAAAGGTAAGGATGAAATTAACTAATTGTTGTAACCGTTCTCAGTTCTTAAATGTAGGCACTATAGCATTTAAAGCTTTACCAGAGAATTATTACAAAGGCACCGTGTTTCACAGCTAATTATATCAATGTTAACACGCAGTCGGTTCACAAGCTAACACAAAAGCTACATAAATAAAGCAATCAGCAATTGTAGCTTAGCTTTAACTTTAACTTTTTCTGGTCTCCCTGTTTGTTAAAACTGTTAAAGTAACATTAACTTTATATATAATTTAGATATGATATAAAGACCACGATTTCTAATACTGACTTGACTGAAACGTTATTAATACCCTTTGTTTTAATTAAAAAGCGTAGATTTTCAGAAATTTGTAATCAATAGTTTTCATACGAGGCTAAAGTTAGCTTCTGATTCGGGAAATGGCTAAAGGGCTAATACACTCAATTTTTCTCTACTCTGACAATTTTTAATCTGCTCTAGCTCAAAAATTACAACACATACACTCTTCAAACCTGTTTTAGATTATTCTAGGCTCATAGCAGAATGCATAAAACATAGTTTGATTTGTGAAACCTTTCTCTGATTTGTGAAACTTCAAAAAAGACAGATTTATGAATTTATTTTTCAGCATCTGGCCCACAGTGGAACTGGTCCTGTGCACCCAAAAATTATTTTTTTTTCTGGACAAGCTTAGCTTTCAATATCTCCAAATATTTTTAAGTTACTGTGTGGAATTGTGCTGGGTCATTCAGGCACAAATCAGGTGTCCTGCAACAGGTACATTAACTTTGAAATAGTAGCCGCTTCTCTAATTATTGCCTCCCTCCTTCTGATTCTGTTTCAGAATAATCCTAACCTTATGAAAAATAGATATTTTTGTCGACTGACTGCTTTGATCGGGTATGGTTTATGTGAATATTACCAGATTTAAGCACATTTAGCTGCAAATCATTCAGGAGTTAGAGGTCTTAAATGTAGATCTAAAATGAATATCGGACTTCTTCAAGTGACACTGACAAAACTCCTTTCATGTGCTTGTATTCATCATTTGCTAATAAGATCATTTTTATCTAAATTACAGGACAATCGAGGCTTTGAAAAATGGAACCCAGGCAGTAATTTTAGATGGTGAAATCAAGGTAATGTTTAGTTATAATAAGTATAAACTCTAAAATTGGACATAGGATAATGCAATCCCTTGTTATCTGTGGTAATGTTGCTTATTTGTAACTCTTGTCTTTACTCAGACTGTGAATAAGGATCTCTGCAGCGGTAGAGTGAAGTCTGGCCGCATGTATCTGTGGCACAGTCCAGGTGTTTCGCTTAAATTAAAGCAAAGACTAAAGCCACTGATGTTCCGCTTTGCTGATGCACAGGTAAATGTATACTGACTTACAATAAGCTGCATCACATTTATTTATCTCGATGCGTGGCCAGTGGGCCACCTGGGTCCGTTGTCTAATGCTGAGAGGAACGTTTAGTTCATTTTTATATTAACGTGTTTTATAGGTTGACGAGCTGACAGAGCGGATTAGTTCATGCTCAGGAATAGATAAACTAATGAAGAAGGGAGAATTCCAGTTTCTGGACTTGGTGTTTGATGTCCTTGTTCCAGAGGTACAAAGCAGTCTTCAGCAGTGATTGGTATAAAAGTCACTTTTCGAAAACATTTGTCAGTGTATGAAGTAATCCTGCATGTTTTTCAGGTGACAATAAAAGTGTTGGAAAAATGGGAGGGGATGAATCGATATGCAGCTGAGAAAGCCATGCTTCAGCAAATTCATTTGTACCCAAAATAAAATGGTTGTGACATTAAGTGTTTCTTTGGTTTTATTGTCTTTCACTCAAAATAAATACCAACTAGCTAAATAGTTATCAGCTGTAGTAGATAAATTCTGTTGCAATGAGCTGCTGTGATACACAATAGGACAGTGTTATGGAAATTTTGTGACAAATTTTTGTTGCTGGTGAGAGACGAGTGTTGCTGAAATGTTTTTCACTGCTTCTGGGAGTCCTGCACTTTAGCAAGTGGTGCGGGTCAAAAGTTCATCTTGGGCTTAACAATAAAGGTGAATATTAAGCAACTACTATTTTGTTTGCACATCTTGAAAAGTCTTAGTTTAATGCAGGAGCGGATTTAGGAATGAAGAAGATCCGGGGCGCGTGCGCGCTCATACACACACATGTAACATGCATTAGTCTTTTCATAAAACATTCGGGGCTTGAGCCCAAGTAGCAGGGCCTAACGCCGCCCCTGGTTTAATGTATTCTCATTTTTTCCATATACGTTGTTTTATTCACTTTACAGCCTTTTATTGTTGTAATTATATATATATATATATATATATATATATATATATATATATATATTTATGTGTGTGTGTGTGTGTGTGTGTGTGTGTGTGTGTGTGTGTGTGTGTGTGTGTGCTACTGTCATAAAAATTCCCTGTCTGAAGGACAAAGGGATTTAATATTCAATTTTCATGCAACGTAGGTAACGACGTTATTTAAAAGTTTGCCAGTCCAGATTTGAAGAGAAAAAAGTTCCGAAATAAAAATCTTTTTCCGGAAAGTTTTGGTTAAAAAAACTACTTCCTGTGAAAGTAATGACTTCTGGTTAAGGCAATGACCCACCGTGTAATTTTTCTCTTCGATATGTATATGTTTATGTACATATCGAAGAGAAAAACGACACAGTATAGTTTTTCTTGTCAAATCCAAGCACCTTCCGGCAAAGGTAACGACTTCCGGTGTCTTGATTTTCCTGTTACGTCATTTCCTGTCACATCAAAGACGCCAGCTGATGTCTGCAGCCAGATGCTTGAGCACAAACCTGGCTCTCTATCTTGCATGAGTACTCTACTGTCCCCCCTAGTGGAACACTCCAGTACTATCAGCATTTCAGCAAGTATAGCCGTTTTTACAAAACAATGCTGTCAATTTGCCAAATGTGGCAAATTTGGCGGCATCAGGGAGTCTCAGGTCATTTATAAGAGGTCAGATCATGGCTGTAATGTGGCGCAATCGTGTCGTTTTTACAAAAGACTAGGTGATGGTGCTGCAAAGAGGGTATGGGGCGATCCCTGCACTGCCGCAGACTTCCATTTATTTTGGACATAACTTGATTTTTTTTTTTTGCGACAGAAGCTGTGCTCAAGTTTTTGCAACCTGCTGCATCAATGTGAGGCTAAAAATTAAGTATTTTCTGGGCCTTAGTAGGACTTTCGCTCATTCAATGTGCCAAAAACATAATTTGACAAACAAATCTAACAACAATCTGGGTAGTAATTGTATTTATTTATTTATTTTACAAAAAATACTTCAAGCATGCATGTTTTAGGTGAGATAAAGCCTGAGAAAACCCACACATGCATGATGAGAACATGCTAACTCCATGCAGAAAGTCTGCAGCTGAGGTCTGCATCTTTCTTTCTGCTAGTGCTAGCCACCCTGCATCCTGATACTGCAGAATGCTCCGGAAACACTTCCCAACCATTTCTCCTATCCATCCAAGCCTAATCCAGTTTCTGATAACACTCCTCTCTTTTCTAAGCTCTCCTGACAAATTGTAGCAGGTTCTATCAGATTTTTTGGGATCAAAGACATGACTAACACACAAATTTAAATCACTATCACTTTATCACTGCTGATATGGACAGAATGACGTTTGATCTGTGACTTTTGCTATCAGATTATACCGATGAACCTTTTGAGTGCTAAAAAAATCACTTTATTTGTCAAACTGAGGATGAAATCAACCTGGAAGAAAGTATTTGATGTAGTGTTATTTAAAAAAAAACTCTTTGAGC
This sequence comes from Nothobranchius furzeri, assembly GCF_043380555.1. NCBI lineage: Eukaryota > Metazoa > Chordata > Actinopteri > Cyprinodontiformes > Nothobranchiidae > Nothobranchius > Nothobranchius furzeri. The sequence continues at coordinate 34,493,043 of NC_091753.1, read as the reverse complement.
AGCTGAAGTGAATTTGCAACTCATTTGAAACACTGGTATGTAAAGTATTCCCAATATGTTGAGTGTGAGTACATGTTCTTTCAGACTCTCAAAACTCAACAAAACAGCCCCCGGCACTTTCTCATCCGAGTCCTCTGACGACGCTGAAAAGCCAAAACAACACTCTTCACTGTGAGTTTCATGCTGCAAGAGAGAGGCCTTCTCTCAGGTTGCCACGACCAAACAAAACCTGTCCATTATGTACTTTCATTGCAATGCAAAACAGATTTCTGATGCTTCAGCATCACTTAAGGCCCTACTTTCAATTACAATGTCAGGAGCACTTAGAGCTGACGAGAAGGGGAGTGGAACCTGTGGTGAGCCTGCAAACAGTCCTACAACACAACCAGGGACTGAAATTATCAATAAACATACCCACATGCAAAGAAATTGCATAAACAAACAACGAAAATAGATTTATCCAGGCTAACATGAATACAAGTTGTGAAGATTTTTAATATCTGCAGAAGAGTAGAGTGGGCACAAAGAGGAAGATTGGGATAGAAAAAAAAGGATGGAAACAGAAATGGGACAAGAGAAGGTAAAACAGAGACAGAAGGGGGAGAAATAAAGGAAGGGGGAGGAGTCTGGATGGTGATCCGGCCCTCCTAGCCCTGGGTTGGTCAGGGAAACCCAACTCCCGCGCGGGGATTGGTCGGATCTCCACCGGACAGAGGGAAAACAGTCTCCCTTCACAGACACAATAAAAGTTTTGAGCTGGGCGCTTTAGCAGCCAGTGGACGCACAACAGGACCTGCATGCTGTGTTTCTCTCTGCGCCTTTATGCACTAAGCTGCGCACGGAAAGCCCCACGAAGCTGAGGATTTATTCTAAACGCAGTTTTTCTATAAAAATGAAGTTTTACATTATATATTAGCGGGAAATACGCGCACACGTCTCGCTTCGCTGCTGCTTTGTGGATTTTCGGATGTTGGTGAATGGCACACTGACGCACGGATTACACGCGCTCCGCTCCTGCTGGACCGATACATCCACGTGCTCCCGTTTCCAAGGCGACCTTACAGTGTTTTGTGGGGATAATAACCGGGTCAGTATTTTAAACCGAGGTCACCCAGCCGCTTGGTTCATTGATGGGGGTGAACATGTCCGGGACGATCCTCCTCCACCTCCTACTCTTCTACTCCGTTTGTCCGCTCAACGCTTTCGGCGAGGACGAGGAGGAGATGACCTGCGACCCGATCCGGATCAGCATGTGCCAGGGTCTCGGCTACAACGTCACCAAGATGCCCAATCTGGTCGGCAACGTGCTGCAGTCGGACGCGGAGCTGCAGCTGACCACGTTCACACCGCTCATCCAGTACGGCTGCTCCAGCCAGCTCAAGGTATACGGGCAGCAGCTCCGTGATCACTAATCATGCGTTAGAGAAGTGAAGCTGGGAAGGGTCCAGCTAGAAACTTTTTGGATCGGCGGGTCCAGTTCCTAAAAAAAGCCTGGCAGAGTTCAGAAAGTCTGCTGTATTTGTGTGTGCGTAAAAGGAGCGTGGCTCCAGAGCACATGACAGGCAGCCAGGCTGCGCAGACTGATGGTGCCAGCAATAATGAGCATATTATAGATTGATTCCCAGGCAGTTAAAATAAGTGGAGGGCTCCCTCCTCTCCTCCCCCCGTCGTGCCATGCTGTCATGTTAATTTGGCTGAAAATGCCCCCTCTGTCTGTTGACATTCTGAGTTCATGGCTCCGCACAGCAGCAGCCGAGCTTTATACTGTAGTCTTCCTGTTAACAATGGTGCCCTCAGTAACTTTAGACAAATGCTGCTTGTTTGACTCTTGCAACTTCGAGGGCAAAAACATGGATTTCTGAAATTTTAACTTCATGCACTGAGATTATGGGGTGCTGATTGTAAATGTATATTAAATAAACAAGCAGGTACATTTGGTCATGTTTAGCTCCCCATAAAAACAAAAAATAGGGTGGGACATTTTTAAAGACAACTTCTCATCCCGTATATTTAGGATATGACAATGTTTCTAAACTAAATAATATAATTTCAAAAGTTATAAACGTGACAAGTGTTACATCTTAAAATCTTATATAGAGTTGAATCTAAACATTTTTAATTTAAGTACAAATATGTTTAACGTGACATCTATTTGTTGAAATCCAAGCACGAAAGTGGTTGTTTTAAACTAAGTAAACATCTCAGGATCCATTTGATAGATTAGGAGTTAATTTAACCATAGATTATTTATAAATGATTCTGTTTGGGTTTCCTCCACAAATGGTTAAAATGATTCTAATCCAAGACCTTAAATAGGGACTCTACTCACTATGCTTTATTTATTTATTTTTTGGGTGAGATACTTTTGTTTTACAGCAGTCTGAATTCGGTCCAGTATTTATTTAAAACAAAAAACATTTACTTTTAGATGCAACTAAATACATTGATTAATTTAAATATTTATATTAAACTTCATATTTTTATAGTGGATTATAATTTTATATAGTCAGGCTTTATTCTAAATAGTTATTATTTTACGTCATTATTTGTGGTCTGTTAATATTTGCGTGTATAACTTTACAGTCAGGGCCCCATGCGGGAGTAATGACTGCATAAAAGATGGAGATAACCTCCCTTTTCTCTTTTGGTGAATTATTAAGCTGTTTGGATCCTGTTGTTAAAATATGTTATGTGACAGCCAAGCAGGATAAAATCAACCTGCCGTCCTCCAAGTTGTAAATCATCCTGTAAGTTTAGCTGACACCCCTCCCTTCCTGCTGCTCTCCCTGCACACGCAGAGAAAAACACACTAAAGATGGAGAAAGAGGAAAGAGCCACCAGCTAATGGAAGGCTTCCTGAGTGGTAACTGGAGCGGCTTTTAGCATTAAAGTGGCAGCGCTCAGGTTACAGACGTTCACCGTCCTCGTCACTGGTTAGGCATGCACCGTGAGAAGGTTCATTACAAACCAGGCTGGATGTAACTTTATATCTTCTACTTGTTTTGTGAATGAATGAGTCGAAACGCAAAAGCTGCAAGGATTTGCATCCAGTTCTGTTTACAACCTTTCGGATTTGATCTGAACTCACCGAAGGGCTCAAGTTAGATGTGTTAAGTTTGGGAACAGATGTTTATCAGTGTTGTGGGGAAACTGTTTCCAGATCAGTTAGGCAGCTCAGTTTGCAGCTATAAAGCTGACCCAGACACTGATCAGAGAGCAGTAGAGAAAATTAAGTGCTGGGAAAATGTGATCTGGAGTTTATATCAGTTGGAGTTCACACAGGAGGGGATTCGACTCAGCTGATGCATCATCAGACGCGTGTGTGTTTGCTCAGATGTTTAACCCTCTGGAGGCAGGCGTTGCAGATTTGTAACAGTTAAAACCTACCTACCTGGTTACTCCACATACGTATTTCATGAGCATTTTTTAACTCAGAATTACCCCTGAAGGACTTATTTTTTCGTCCTTTTATCAAAATTGAGTTTGAGCCTGAGAGGGTTGTTTGCGAATAAATTCTCAGACTTTCTCAATTTGAACACTCTTGGATGATTTGGAGATTCCGTTTGTCCAGAAGCTGAGTGTCAGGGACTTGCATAAACCAGCCAGGAGAGCACGGATGATTTTCTTGACATGTTAATTTATTACTTTTTTTTTCTTTTCTCCAAAGAGGGTTCCAACCAGCACTTGACATTACAAGACGATGGACGAAGTAACAAAGTAACCCAAACTCAGGATCTGACTACAGACATGCACCAAACAAAAAACCTCCTACAGACACAACATGATCAACTTAAATAGTGGCTGATCATACCACTGCCAACACAATAGGGTGGGGAGACATCAGTAAACAAAACATAAACTACCCCTAACAAATTCATACTAATCAGTCCATTCTGTTTGAGTTACTTCAAATGAAAACATTACTATCAAAACTCACCTACTATTTACAAAAGAGAATAACTAAATTCACAAACACAGGAATCTTCTCTGTTGAGAGTTGGTATGACCCAATGGTGCTGATTAGGCCAAGTGATCTGCTACAGCTGCTCCAACTCCAAGGCCACTGGCAACTCAAAGAAAACATATTAATCATACACCCCTACAGACTAAACCCGATGAGTAACTGAATGTGTGCACTTCATACAGTCACCCAAACAGTCAATCCATGGAAACAAACACCTTTATTCAAAATAAAAGAAACATTAACAGTCATTTACTTGAAGTGTGACAGCAGGGCAGCTGTCACACTGAGGCTTGTCTGTCAGCGGACCAATATGAGCCCCTTACATCAAGACTTAATGCAGATTTTGGCCACTTTGGTATAAAAAAAAAGCAGCTGCAGACCCAGTACTCCCAGCACCAGTCCCACGGGCCTGCAGGGTTTTGTTTGTTTCTTTCGGCTGAGGGTAGCTAAGTGAGACAAACTTTCTACTTCTATGAATTCTCATTTCATGAGCCTGGCACAGTTTTACTTTTTGGCTTCCAGCAAATTTCACAGTAGGTGCATGAAATCACCTCAAATGTCTGCCTTCTGCAGCAAGAGAGCAGCTCTCCCCTTGCATTACCATCAACCGTCAGCAAACAAAGTGGCTCAGGATCTTTATTAGAACAAGAGCGAGTTCAGATTTTTTATATTTACCTTTATTGTAGTGATGCTCAATGCATCACAAACGTGTAGTTATAGCAAAATCAGAGTGTTGCAATGATCTACTTGGACCACAACAAATTAGATACTCTATTTAAGTGACATGCATTTGCATGATGACTTCAAGGTCTACAGTCAGTGCTCAATAACTAAAACACACCAAGGGTTGTGACACAGGGGAGTGTAGTGTATATTCTGCACAATATTGAAGAATAATGGTGCACTGACATATTTTTCTTCATCTAAATGCACAATCCCATGCAACATTCCAAAGTCCTGCTCTGCCTCAAAGTGTGTTTTGCTTGACTCTCTTCTACTGCCACTACTCAGCTTCTAAACAACAGAAAACTAGCTGTTGGAAGGATTAAACACAGATCTGCCTGGGCACCTTTGGACCAGATTAGCGCTTTCAACTAAAGGTCAAAATAGAAATTCCACTGGTATAATAAAGTAATAGGATAAAACAATACATGATTAATGCATGCAATTGTTTGTAAGAAACTATTCTAGCGAGCAAGCTGTAGCAACTTGAAGCCCAAATACGCAACTTACCTTCTGCCACAGAGCAAAACAACCAATTTAATCAGAATAAAGTCAAAACTACAATGATTCTGTTTGTGTTTTTAATGATTTAGTCTCATTTTCTCTCTGATCATCTCAAAAGAATGCTTATTTTCCAGAATTTTAGTGTGCAATGTCTTATTTTTTGTGTCTGCAGTTCTTCCTGTGCTCGGTTTATGTGCCCATGTGCACAGACAAGGTTCCCATCCCCATTGGGCCGTGTGGCAGCATGTGCTTGTCTGTGAAGAGAAAGTGCCTCCCGGTGCTGAATGAGTTTGGCTTCATTTGGCCTGAGGTGAGTCACGTTGTCATGACAGAAAAGCCTGAATGAACAAACATATTTTTAAGAGAAAGTCCTGATTAGCAGAGCGGAGCGCGAGCATTAGGAAGGGTCGTTACTTTAGATTGCGTTTTTCTGCATGAAAACACTTCCCAGGATTAAATGTTTATGACCGTGATGCTTCCTTCCCAGGTGCTCAACTGCAGCCACTTCCCACCTCGAAATGACCACAACCACATGTGCATGGAGGGCCCGGGTGACGAGGACCCCCCCTACCAGCCCGTCCGCCACCCTCCCCTACAGGAGGAGTGTCAGGCCCTGGGATCTGCACCTGATCAGTACACCTGGATCAAACAGACAGAGAGCTGCTCCCTCCAGTGCGGCTATGACAGCGGGCTCTATCGACGGGGCGCCAAAGTCTTCACGGACGCATGGATGGCGGTTTGGGCCGTTTTGTGTTTTCTGTCGACCACGCTGACAGTGCTGACCTTTTTGTTGGACTCGCAGCGCTTCTCCTACCCCGAGAGGCCCATCATCTTCCTGTCCATGTGCAGTAATCTGTACAGTGTGGCTTATCTGGTGAGAAAGACATCTGTTCTTTAATAAAATGTGTCAGAAGAGGAGTTTTGCTTCCTTTTCCTGTTATTAATTGATCTACTAATGTTTACAGGTGCGGCTGACTCTTGGTCGAGAACGCGTTTCCTGTGACCTGGAAACTGCTGCAGTACCCATTCTGGTTCAAGAAGGGTTAAAGAACACCGGCTGTGCCATCGTTTTCCTCCTGCTCTACTTTTTTGGCATGGCCTCTTCTCTCTGGTTAGTTTAAACAGTCTTCTTCATCTCGTTGTCTCAGTTTGCCCATTGTCACCAGCTGCTGCGATTGGCTTGTGGTGGAACAACTGGAAGACGAGACTCGCATCCTGTTTTCTTTAAAAATCAACCTATCCTGTCTCATAACCTCTGTACTAGTTGGATTCAGTTCCAACCAAGGCCTTTCTCCGGACCAAAGTGGCGGTGGAAACTGCTGTCACAGCTCTTTTTTTTTTTTTCACTCGACTCTTGTTTTCCTGTTTCTCTTTTCTTCTTTTGGAGAAGCTACAGGAGAAGGACCTTTCCCACTCTTAGATTATGATCACTACCCTCAATTCTCAAAACTCGTGACCAGCTCCTTTCTTGATAACCTAATTACAGCTGGAGACATCCTCATGGTTATTGAAAAGGCTCAAGGAGTGAATCATATGATGTTTTAACAGCAATTCCCTTGTGTAGAATATATTTTAATATACATTTTTATTAAAAATGTGAGAAAATAAGCCCACTTTTAATTGGAATCACGCTGTTTTGGTATGTTTTGTGATGCATTTTGTATATGGCCAGGCCATTCCTCCCACCTGCTCTTTCATAGCCAGTGGAGCTAATTATATGCCGCACAAGCCAAAGATGAAGATAGCAGAGACAAAAGTGACAAGGAAAGGGTGAGCTGCAGGTCTTAATGGATAGAGAGCAAAGTCACCCCCTTCAGGAGAAATCACATTCATGTCTAAGTTGATAAGATCATTTGTGCTTCCCAGACTAGCATTTTTAAAGCATATTTATTCATTTGCTTGTTTGTTTGTTTGCTTATTCATTTATTTATTTTCTCTATTGAATAAATGCACCAGGCACAAGTTTCCCCTTGCTGTAGCTTTGTAAATTATACAGAAACACAAACATTTATAGTCACCAATGCTATATTTGAGTGAATTTGGGCCAAAATGTTTTTAATATTTCCCTTTTTTACACTCGTTCTCCTCATTTGGTTCCCAATTTGGTCAAACCCCCCAAAGTTAATAATAAATAATAATAAATTCCTTAGACTGTATGACTTGTGGAAACTGATTTGATATGAAATCCTAAATGGTAAGTCTGTGACTATTTTGAGAAGGAATGTGCTTTTGAATATTTGCAAACATTATTTTTCGTCGTGGAAATTTACTTTTAGTTATTTGTTTCTAATAACAAACTAGTAGGACTGTTCTCAAAAATTTAAAAGGTGAATGTTCCACTCAAATGAAAAACCTTATTAAACATTTAAAATAAATCATTTTTAGTCACATTTACTTTGAAGTGTATAAACCTGGCAGCTTTTCACTCTCTGTCCTCCATCTGCTCCTCCAGGTGGGTGATTCTGACCCTCACCTGGTTTCTGGCTGCGGGGCTGAAGTGGGGTCATGAGGCGATTGAAATGCACAGTTCCTACTTCCACATAGCAGCTTGGGCCATCCCTGCTGTTAAAACCATCGTCATCCTCATCATGAGGCTGGTGGATGCGGATGACTTGACGGGGCTGTGCTACGTTGGGAACCAACAACAGGAGGCGCTCACGGGCTTTGTGGTGGCACCACTAGCCACCTACCTTCTCATAGGTAAATACAAACTTTTCCTCGGTATAATCCTTTAAAGCAGTGGTTCCCAGCCTTTTTCCCAAGGGGCCCCTTTTTTTACCAGTAAAATTTTTGACGTCCCCCTCCCATCCTCTCTTCCAGTACAAACAATATTAAGTAATGATAAAATTGTTCAAGCACATTTTAATATGCTTTGATTCAATAGATAACAGTAATAGTAGGCTCCAGTACAGAACAAAGTCATTAACAAAACCAAACAGAGCATAATGTGCTTGACAGTTTGTATTACTTTTCTGAACACATTGTTTCTTGTAAACACTGATAAATCAATCATTCCTTTCAATAAACGTTTGACACATAAAAAATACACTGAGCAAAATGTACTTAAATGTGTATATTACTGTTTATACTAGATTATTTACTGTAAAGGCTGTGATTAATCAACCAGTCCTATCTTTAATGAACTTTTGACACTTGAAAATAAAACAGTGAGCTGAGCAAAATGTTCTTAACAGTGTCTTACTTTTTCTGTACTAATTATTTCCTGTCTTAATATCAGTAAACTTTTCACTCATGAAAAAAAATGTGAGAAAAATGTAGGCTATAAACAAGTAATTAATGACGTTTTAACCCCTTAAAGTGGAGAGGTCCTGGCGACCCACTGAGAGGCTTTGGCGCCCCCTTGTGGGGGTCGGGACCCCCAGGTTAGGAACCACTGCTTTAAAGCAACACCACATAAGTTGCCCCTCCCACTGGTTGAAAGCGGAATTACAACTGCCGTAAACAACCCTACTGTAGACAGCGCTAACAACAAGCTACTGCTAACACGAGCCAACTGATACTAAGTAATCCACAAAATAAAAAGATCCACGAATCCAGTAGCAACAAAGCCAGGTCACCATCAGTCCATGATTTTGTAGCCTCCTTAAGCTTCCTCAAACTAGCGTAGGCCGCATCGATGTTCCCTCCGATTTTAGCTCATTGCTTCACCTCCAAAGACATTACTCTCTTACTTTTACTTTCAGGCTGTGCTATGATGCCATCAAAAAAAGCACAATTCTTCATCTTGTTGTGCGTTTTACTGACAACTGAAAAAGCTAACAATCATTTTTATGAGCTAGTGGTACAGTAAATACTAAATAGCACCCTCTAGTGTTCCTTTTCAAAACATAAAACTGTGAAATGCAGCTTCTGGTCAGTAGAGTGCTGTCTAATGTAAAGTTGCTGAAGTTAATGGCTCAAAAACCACTGAAACCAGTTTGAAAACAATAGCCTAAAGTGTTCAAACTCTCTAGAGATGCTTTAAAACAGCATTTCTGAATAACTGGCTCTATGTGTTTTTTTTCCCTCAGGAACTCTCTTCATCTGTGCGGGCCTTGTCGCCCTTTTCAAGATCCGCTCCAATCTGCAAAAAGACGGAGCCAAAACCGACAAACTGGAACGTTTAATGGTAAAGATCGGAGTTTTTTCCGTTCTTTACACCGTTCCGGCATCCACTGTCATCGGCTGTTACCTCTACCAGCTCTCCCACTGGGGAGAGTTCAGGGCCAGCACCCAGGACTCATACGTGGCATCAGAGATGCTGCGAATCTTCATGTCGTTGCTCGTGGGCATCACGTCAGGGATGTGGATCTGGTCGGCAAAAACCCTCCATACCTGGCAGCGCTGCTCCACCCGGCTTCTGAGAGACAGCCAGGCGAGCCGAGGAGGAAAGAGGGCACCTGGCGAGGGCTGGATAAAACCCGGGAAAGGCAACGAGACGGTGGTGTGAGGAGTAAGTCAGAGGAACGGACGGACAGAAATTAAATTCTGCATTCTTCTCAAACAGAGACTGGCTCTGCCAAATGAAGGATGAGAAGGGGTTTATGTATGTGTCAGCAGGACTTTGTTAAAGAAGCCACTCATCACATGAAATCCCTGATAATCCCTGAGTCTGTGCCTCCTTTGGAGGCCATGAAGGAGAAAACAGGAACATGGAGTCGTGCAGTTCTGGCAACAGAAGACTCTACCTCTGTTAGATCTAAGTTGACCAGAGAGGTGGAAAAAAATACAGAAAAGGGCTCAACAGGGCGTCATCGTAGCATGGATGAATGAGCTGTAAATCAGTACCTCTTTGCCTTTTTCTCCAAAGTTCTGAGCAGAAAAGACGAAATCTGCTGAATGCAGTAAACCTGAATGTCGTCGTAAAGTTTTAGATTTTACACTGGAGCAGATTTGGAGCACCCAGAAGTACCTTTTTGCAGTGAAATCAATTATTAATATAAAGAAAAGCCAAAATAAGTGTAATTAAAAAACAATAATCTGAAAAGTTGCCTTAAATCTTCGATTTGTTTGCATTCAAACAAACCTCCAGTAAAAGTACAGGTGGTGGCGTCGCTCTGAATTTTAGGGAAACCAGCTCTAAGCTGCACTACTGCACTATAAATGCATAATATGTGAAGTCTGATAACAAATGTGCAGACATGTGCACAGAGCCATGAACAGGGGAAGCTTGGTGAGTCATGAAAAATGCTGCAAAAAAATGCTAATCCAGCACATATTCTTCAGTTTTTATTATTATTTTTTTTGTCTTTTGGGTTAGGAAGTGTCACGGTGTCTGGAAACGAGACTCTGTGAGAGACCCAGCGAACGTCCTGGCCTCTCTGGGAACCCTGTTGCTGTACACGCTCTTGGGTTACCATAAAATCCAGGAAATTTAATTATTAACCCTGCTCTTTTCCAAACACTGGGTCCGAGGCAGGTTTAAGGATGAGAAGTTATGGGACAGTCCGGTGCCAAAACACACATTATGCAACCCAGAGGCTGTCGCAGAAGTGTGCGTTTTCGTGCACGCACGTACGACGCTGTGCATGAAAACTCCTTTTTTAGAAGAAGTGGGGTTGGGTTTTAAACGAATTTTCCCAAACGCACCAAGGCTCATTTCTCAGACAATCAAGTCCACCCTGGAGTTTATTTTTGTTCATTTCATGGATGACAGAAGCAGGATTTTTAATGGCAAAAGGCTTTTCCGATGATTGTAATCTTGCAGTTCCCTGCAACAACTGTAAGCTTTAAGTCCAACGGGTTGGTGGTAGGGACTCTTCCTGTCCTTCACCCTTTGAAAGTTTTGTGTTTTTTGCCTGACAATCTGTAGCGACGCAATTTAATGAGCTTTTGTCTGTATATATATGATGGGTGTAAAATGATCTCTATTTTGGTAATTGAAGTCTATCAGTTTGGATCTTTGTAAGCAGACAGCGCCTCGCACAACCTGTACATCATTCTTGGCAAATTTTACGCTGAAATTGAATTTTAAGAATCGTTTTTGGGCTCCGTGCATCAAGAGATGTATGTTCTTGTGAAACTGAGACAGCTCATGATAAAGCAGCATACCTCAGAACACTTATTAAATTTCCAAAGTCAAACTAACGTTACATTCGCTTGAAGTGAATTGAATTACCCTCTGACCACCTCCCCTCTGAGTGTTTTGGCCGGACCCCTCCCTCATGACCACATCCAGCTAGAAGGTGAAATTTCTAAACAATCGCAGAACGTGCTTCAAAACGCGAGTGAGAACGTGTGAAACGACTTTAACCACTAGTCATGCAGGTTAGTTCAAGTCTTGTAGAGACCCAGATGTGAATCTGAGGTCCTAACGTCACAGACCAGGAGGTCGAGGCTGCTCAGTTTCTTTATCCTTTCGCGAGGTTCGCTACAAAGAAAACCTGCTAATTCATCCTTGTAAAAATGTGACAATTTTTAAAATGTGTTTATTTAAAAAAGACTTTTGTATCAGAAGATAAATAAAAACTTTTTTGGATTACAGTTTGTAAAATTACCCGTGTGTGTGTGTGTATTACTTATATTGTGTCAAAACTGAGTTAGAGCCGTTACAGGTATATTTTTAACTGCGCAAAAGGCATAAGAAAATAAAAAAGCATTCTTTTAGGGCTTTCACATGTGACAACCTTAAAGTCATAACTTGTCAAGTGTTGGTTTGTGGGCCAATCAGCTTTCTAGTGTGTTGGACAATGCTGCCACCTCTTGACCAGAAAGACAATTTCCGTCGTGGTTCCTCATTAGGCAGAGTGCATTTGAAGAACTTTTTACACTCTCATAAGCCTGCTAATGCAGAAGATCACAGCTGCAATTGTGCTCAGTTAACTTGTTTTACAATTAGAGTTGACACGGTTGCTTTAAATGACAGAAACACTGAATAAGCTCTAAATTTGCCATGAATCCACAAAGCAAACAAGATAATGATGATGTTCAAACTGCAGCTAGCAAACCGCATAAAAACACACAAATATCTGCAGCATTCACATACACAGTGTGTGTGTGTGTGTGTGTGTGTGTGTGTGTGTGTGTGTGTGTGTGTGTCAGCAAACAAGATGAGACAGTGAGTCCAGATATGTGAGTGTGCAGCTCCGATTGCCTTCCTGTAATTTACTGAGTGAACTGAGTGTTTGTTTAAGAGCACGCTCAAAAATCCTGAAGTAAAGGGAAAGTGACAGCGTCTACTACTCTATAGTTTCCAGATGTGGCTCTGCTGACACACACACACACACACACACACACACACACACACACACACACACACACACACACACACACACACACACACACACACACACACACACACACAATAAACTAACCTTCAAATTTTGGGAAGTTTTTCCAATGAATGCCACGGGTCTTTAATCTCCAGGCTTTTCTATCTGGGCAACCATTTCTACATTTCTGTGGTTTATTTAGAGGCAATCTCTCTCTCTCTCTCTCTCTCTCTCTCTCTCTCCCTCTCTCTCTCTCTCTCTCTCTTTCACACACACACACACACACACACACACACACACACACACACACACACACACACACACACACACGTACGCATGCACGCACGCACGCACACACACACACACACACACACTTACTGGTGCTTTTCCAGCTATAAAAAATGCTAATGTACCTTCTTAACACACTCAGAGAATGTCAGATTTACTACAAAACCTCTAAAAATTCTCCTTTCTGATGACATTTAGACAACACCAGTTTAAACTGTGTAAACACCAAATAACCGTTCTGATTATTTGGGCCACTATTGTTTCAAGCTGAATTATTGTGAGTTCTGAATAATTTTCATTGGAGTGACATTTTATAGGAGCTAGTTTTCAGAGAAGGGAAGAAAAGAAAGAAAAAATGGGAGAGAGTGAAATATTAAAGAAGTAAGAGGAAAAGTAGTCAAACTACAGTGAAGAAAGCCAAGAGGGGAAAAAAATAAAATGAACTCAGTCATCATCCAGCAGCTGGATGGTGCAGCTGTTCCCCTTCAGAAATGTTGAAATCTCCTTTTCCCCTCTCTCCATTCTGCCTGAGTTACATGGATATTTTGGAGTAATGGCTACCACTGGGGATTCTGGGTGACGTAGTTGTCTTGGCCTAAAAATCTCATTTGCTGCATTTGGAGATATTGGTTCTCAGGCCAAACATGTTAACGAGCTGAGACTGGACTGCAAACGCTTGTCCAGGAGAGAGATTAGAGAATTGTTCACCGTTCAGTTAAAACAAAGGGCTCTTTATGCTCTTCGGGGCATGTGAACGATTACATAAACACACTTAGAAGGTCAAGTCAGATATTTGAACATGTTTGGAGACGTTTGGATGCAGAAGGTGGTGGATGATCCGTTAAACAGTTAGGAGAGTTTTTTGTATCTCTAAATAAACCTGGATGTGGATACAGATATATCTTCAAACTCTAATAAAAAACCTTCAGATTAAAAGCCATCCAACAGTAGTTCAGTGTGAATTGAAACAATGTTTTACATTTACATTTTCACCACTAGATGGCACTCTTCGTTCGTTCGTTCGTTTATTTCATTCAATCAATCAAATAAAAGTTACATTAAAACAATTCACGTTCACAAATAACCATAAATGAAAAGGAGCAGAAAGAAGCAACACTTATAATATCTGCCCCCTTTTCACATCAAGACATTAGCTGTTCAACTCAAAGAATTTCGTTCATCTACCCCCCACCCCAACACGAACAAGTCAATCAGCCTAAGGTCTTATTACTTTATCATGATACGTTTCACATTTTTTAATACAGAAAAGTGATTTAGACAGTTTTATTTCACTGTTGGGTCTATTCCATAAATAGACACCTTTAACTGAGATACATCTTTCCATTATCACTGTTCGGAATTTAGTTTTTTTTTTTAAATATCAGTTCCTTTTAGATTAGAATTACTTTCTCTTTTTACAAATTTTTTGAATATTTATTGGTAGAATTCCTTTATGTGCTTTGTACATAAGTTTTAATAAATTATATTCTACTAGTTTATCAAATTTCATTAGGTCTAGTTGTGAAAACATCGGATCAGTATGATCCCATGTATCCACTTCCACTAATAACTCTCACTGCTCTTTTCTGTAAAAGAAAAATTGAATGCGTATATGTTTTGCAGGCACTTCCCCTTACTTCGAAACAATATGTCAGATATGGAAGAATTAATGAGTTATACAGAAAATACAAAGCTTTTATGTTCAACAACTCCTTCGTCTAATTTAGTACTGAAATAGCTCAAGATAGTTTAATTTTAATATAATTTATGTGAGACTTCCACGATAAATGTTCGTCAATAATAACACTTAAAAACTTAACTTCTTTTACTCTTTCTATCTCAATTCCTTCAACATTTATTGATGCATGAGCACTTTTTTTTACTACTACAAAAAACTATAAACTTAGTTTTATCAATATTTAAAGAAAGCCTGTTGCTAACAAACCACATTTTAATTTTTGTAAATTCATTTTCAACTACATTTAAAACATCTTTTATATTTTCTCTTGAATAAAATAAGGTAGTGTCATCTGCAAATAGTATGCACTTGAATCATTTTGAAACCATAGCAATATCATCATAAAAGAAAGAGTAATGGTCCAAAGACTGATCCTTGTGGTACTCCACAACTAATATTATGTATAGAGGATTTTATATTATTGATTTCCACAAACTGTTGTCGGTTCGTCAAATAACTTTGGACCCACTCATGTGCTACTCCTCTAATCCCATATTTGTATAATTTATCTAATAATATTACATGATCCAGCGTATCAAACGCTTTTTGTAAATCTACAAAAATATTCCCCAAATATTGTTCAAGACAACTCACTTGAAGCAAACTTGAAACCAACTTAATTTGTGGTTTTATGTGTTTTCATATCATGTCCTGATAATCGTAAAGCACATTGAATTAAGTGTTTAAAACGTGCTCTATAAATAAATCTGCCTTGCCTTGCCTAAATGGAGATTTGTGTTTTTTGTAAAATAGGAGGTTATGGTTCAGCATTGCTGCTCCTCTTTATGCATTCATGCCACCACTTGTTCAATAAACGTGTCGTTCTTCTTCTCCTACTAAAAGAACCTTTCAGCATAAATAAAGTTTAGCTTCATGTTTATTAAAGTTGTAAGTTGGGTTTTATTTCAACAGTTTTCTGTGATAAAGTTTAAAACAGTCAGCACCTGTTGTGGACAGCTACTGGAATGACGGCAGTTTGGAGAAACAGAGATGAGTTCTGACCAATCAGATGAGCTAATGGCTCACCTGAGAGGTTTAAAAAGTGTTTCTGCTGTCTTAACTCATCCACTGCCAGCCGTTTTCTGATCAGAAAAGCCCTTCGCTGCCAGCGTTTTTCAGCGTTTTCATTGTTTTCTTAAGAGTCACAGAACGTTGCACTTTAGGATGATGTCAGCACCAAAACTACCAAAACAAAGAATAGACTCAGCTCTTACATCAGGAAGAATCCATGCGTTTCGAGCATTATCCGTTCTTTCATAATCTGTTGTTGAATTGTGTTCGGCAGAAGCTTTTCCGGTTTACGCCTCACTTTTTTTCAGCAGCGGCCGAAAACGATCTCCTAACACGTGGATTTTCTGCTTTCTGGTACGTGTGTGATATACGCGGATGAAGATCAGCTTTAGAGCTGGGATGTTTGTTCTCACGGTGCGGGGACTCGTCCCGACACCCATACAGTAAAAAAAATGCAAATGACGACTTTAGTCGTCAGTGGCAGTGAATGAGTTAATATAACCATTTCATAGCAAATTTCATAGCAGCGTCTATAAATGTCCCCTTAATATTTTGTTCACTGTCATTCATTTTATTTACATGGTCATTCACATAGATTTTGTGGTTATATGAAAGAAAACTTACCTGAAAGATGCTGGAGCGATTCTAGATGGAATTTCATCAAATTTCACACAAACCCACAAAATGTTAAATTTATGACAATGCACAAGCAGTGTGCCTGAACGAGTTCACTGAATGACCGTTCGTGAAATTGTCCTTTTTTTTGTGAACATGAACTGAATTTGCTTTTATTTGCCTCTGTTACAACCCCTGCTACTGGAAGAAAACAAGGACCCATCCTCTTAGGGGACTGCTGTGCCAGTGCAACCAGCTGATTGGCTGCTTCAGATGTTTCTGCCGATGCCCTTCTGCTTTATTATTGGTGTGGCTGTGTGCAGCCTGGATTTTATGAGTGGCTGCACCTGTGCAGCCAAAACAGGCTGCCAAGTGCAAGTTGGAGAGACTCAGGAGGATCAGGAATTGAGGCTGATCAGAGGGAGCACCTTTGGTAGCTCTTGCCTGTGAGGCATTTTTGGTGAGGCCTTTTAGAGGCTTGGTTTTAGTAAAAAAAACTATACTCTTAAACATTAACCTTGTGTCCTGACCTCCTCCTTTTGTTGCAGTCCCACGAGCCGGGCTGTAACAAATGGGGGCTCGTCCTGGATAATATGGACTTTTTGGAGGAGGATGGACCTGGTGTTTTAATTGAGTATAAAGTTTTACATCCTGGCATGTGCTAGTCTCTTTGCAGTTTGTGAAAATGACTTGTGGTGAGCCCATTTATTTGTTTTTCACCTTCAGGAGCTCTACGCTCTAGGTGCTGCTGATGAATTCACAATAGTGGAATGCCAGCTACTTGGCTTTTGTTTGATGTGGTTTGTCAATACTTTAACGGCCTTTCCTTATTTATTTTATTTTTTGACTGGTCACTTGTATATGTTGCTGGCTAGGTGAAAGCTGTAACTCGATGTGGAGCAAAAAGCCACTATGATCAGTTTGTTTGGGTGTGGCTCACTGATTTGTTGCTAAGACTTGTAGTAATTTGGTGTGGTGTGAATCCACTTTGTGATAATTAGTGTTGTGGTGAACACAGTTTAGTTTGGTGTGGGTTACCAGTTGCTACTTGGTGTTTGCGTTGTAGTGACTTTGGTTTGGCAATCCTTTAGTTTGTGACTGTTGTGCTCCATTTTGTATAGGTCACGTTACTGGGTCTTTGCAGCAGTCCTGTGTAGCCACCAGTTCAATTTGTGTTGAATCATCAGTTGTTACTAAGTTTGGTATAATTTTTTTGTGTAGCAACTTTGGTGTGATGATTCTTTTGTCTGTGGTTGTTGTATTTTGTATAGGGTACACATTACTGTTGAGTGTGTTGTGGCAGTTTGTTTTTGAAGTAATTATTTTTTTTTTTTTGTGTGTTGGGTCCGGTAGTCCAGTTTTCGTGGCTTTATTTCTGTCAGGGTTAATTTTCCTGTTGGTTTAGGGTAGAGGGAGGTCACTAGATCCTACGGCCCAATGTGGGCTGGTCTAGGTGGTCTCTCTTCTTTTGTTCATTTTGGCCGGTCCATCACTTTTCTTTTGGAATTTTGGATTGGGTGTTTGTATGTGGGGTGTTTTTTTTTTCCTTCTGTTTTTGCAGGTTCTACAGGAGGATGGTGACTAGACAGGAGCTGAGGATTATGAGTTCCTGGAGGAACTCTTTTGAGAGGGGAGGTGTTACAACCCCTGCTACTGGAAGAAAACAAGGACCCATCCTCTTAGGGGACTGCTGTGCCAGTGCAACAAGCTGATTGGCTGCTTCAGATGTTTCTGCCGATGCCCTTCTGCTTTATTATTGGTGTGGCTGTGTGCAGCCTGGATTTTATGAGTGGCTGCACCTGTGCAGCCAATAAAAGGCTGCTAAGTGCAAGATGGAGAGACTCAGGAGGATCAGGAATTGAGGCTGATCAGAGGGAGCACCTTTGGTAGCTCTTGCCTGTGTGGCATTTTTGGTGAGGCCTTTTAGAGGCTTGGTTTTAATAAAAAAACTATACTCTTAAACATCAACCTTGTGTCCTGACCTCCTCCTCTCGTTGCAGTCCCACGAGCCGGGCTGTAACAAATGGGGGCTCATCCGGGATTCTGCAGCAGGGGTTCTGCTGTTCTCCATGATTTGTTTTGTTTTCAACCCCTTCGTTCGTTTGGATGAGTTTTTACTTAAATACTTTAAACTCTTGTATGATCTAGAGGGATCTTTTGTGTGCAGTTTGTGTTGAAGGTTAACTTTGTGGAAATTTGATTGACTTCGGTTTTAAACACCTTTGTTGCGGTTGAACTTTTAACTAAGTTTTAACCAGGTGTTTTTATAGTTGATCATTCGTCTTTTAATGTTAACCTTTTTGAGAGTTTGTGTGTTTTGCATTATTTTTATAATGCTCGTCGTCTGTTTGCTCGTTTTTAGAACCTTTTAGTACAAATAAAACCATTTTAAACTCCACCGTCATATTTCTTATGTTACCCCCTCCTTCACATTTTAACAACACATCTCGGGGATGTAGCAGCCTCTAAGTGAGAGACGTTTTGAAACTCGGCAATCCTCCTTTCTGCAGCGGCAACTTGACGGATCTTTGACCGCGGTAGACCAGCAGAGCCCAGAAACCGTCGCTAGCCTCGTCCAGCTTACCTTGCTCAAGTTTTGGTACCAGCCCATCCAACATGCCATAATTCAATCCATCTTTGACCAAGCAGTGTTATCCCCCCCATTCAACCAGCAAAATAAAGTACAAAAATAATCACATACTGATAAAAATGAAGCAAATGCTTCTTGGATGATTAATTATATTTCATATCCAAACACAAATGATCCCAATTTCAGTTTTGTTTTGTTGACGTTAAAGGACTGAAACACTCATTCTCAATAATTTAGTTGCTATTTGTTAGAATCCTGTTTTATAAGCCTATGTACTACTGAAACATTTGCATTGGTGATTATTTACATGTACCTCATTGATTATTTGCACAGAAGACAAAGTGAAGGCTTTATGGTGATGCAGTTAGTAGCACCGTTGCCTCTGAGCAAGAAAGTAGCTGTTTAAAATCTGGCTGTGGATTTTCTGCATGAGGTTTGCATGTTCTCCCATGCATGTGTGGTTTTTGTTCCAGATGGATAAAGGTGTCTTCAAAATGCACAAACATTAACCGATAGCACTCTGATCGCGTCTTTCTGCAGGAAAATACAGACTGATTAAAACAAATTTGCTGAAAATTCCAAGTTATACCTTTAAAGTGACAGTGTGTATTTTTCCTGGCAATAAGGGGCAGTAGATACCTAAATCACTGCAAGCAAGCATTATTTTTGTGTTGGAGTAAGACATTACCAACAGATGGCTATTAGGGTCAAAAAGCCCTGGGGCCTCATTTATCAAGCTTGCTTATGCACAAAACGGGGTCGGAAAACTGCGTAAGCAACTTTCCACGCAAAATTTAGGATTTACGAAATAACACTTAGCGAAAAATGTGCGCAACTTTATGTTGACTAAGGACCTGGCTTACGCAAATCTTGGACATGGAGAGCACCTGCAGTGCTGATGCGAAGGATAAAATTATGAAATCCTGCAGCATTATCACTTGTACTGTTTTGTTTTCACACAGAACAAGACCCCCACACGCACACACATGCGCGCGCACGCACACACATGCGCGCATATTCACACACGCATTCGCGCGCGCACACACACAGCCTGAAGCACAGAATACGGGATGCAGAAAATCAGCAGGGGGACAGATTGAGACAGAATGTCATGCGTCTGTGACAGTGTGTGTCCTGTCACTGTGACCCGACTGATCATGCACCCTGCCTACTTGTACAGGGGAGATCTCCGTTTGGCTGACTGGTTAGCGCATGTCACTTTCACCTGGGAGTCTTGGGATTGAATCCTGATCGGATCATTTCTTTTTTATCCGCCACAGCTCTGAAGAACTCAGCATTGACGGCTTCAGCAACGCTGGGCCAGTCCGTGGATTTTCTCTTATTTGGTTTGCAAAACTTCTTCGTTTCATTTCTCCACCTCACCCACAAGTACCTGAACTTCTGCCTGTGCAATAGCGCTTCCTTGATCTGCTGTCGTGATTGAAATGCTGCAACAGCCGGCTTATGTATATGCATGAGATCCACAAGGCACTTTGCATTGACTATTTATTTATGGCAGTAAGTGGGCGTGGTGAGGACGGGATGTGACTAAAAAGCAGCTGAGAAAATTCCTAGGTAGTTTCTGATTGATGAAGCGGAGATTGTGTGCAGCTGTGCGTACTCCATGTTTGATAGATCACAAACCTACTTGGCATAAGTTTTTTTTTTTTTTTTTTTTTTTTGCTCAGCCTAAGTACGGTTTTAGTAAGGATTCTACACAATGTCTGATAAATGAGACCCCTGGGGAGTACAAACTTTAGCAAAACAACAAGCACATTGGACTCCCTTTCATCACTGGCAACAAGTGAAGAGGTAAATGTGTAAAACAACAACGTTTAAGAATGATGAAAGTTTTGCAACTGTTTGTCAAAAATGCATTTTGTGCTCATGGGCTCCCATAGAAGGAAACATGGCATCTAATATGGTGTCGCCCAGGGTTTCTTAATGCCAAGGAACCTTGCCTTGATGTCTTGGCCCCGTCCCGGTTGCCTAGGAGATACTTCATCAGAAGCCTCCAAGACGTGTTCCAATGTTCATGTTCTACTGAGGTGTGGGTTCTCTGTTTCTCCGCCGTTTAGCCAGCTCCAATCATACACGGGAGGTGTCTTGTAGCCTATCCTTGGTAAAAAATTTCCCAGAATACACTGCAGTATTTCCAAACGGATGGCGCATCAGAAGCCGGCAGCTACTCCGGGGGCAAATTTCAAGTTTAAAAGTAAGTCAATCAATTTAAAATGTTTTTTTAGATCCAAAGAAGTTATCTATGGTTGGTTAGTTGCTTATTAGTGGCAGCTTCAGTGGCTAGCGGGTAGTAACTCACTTAAATATTTAATTTAATAAATATATACACAATAAAAAAAAGTAAAAGGCTCATTTTCAATTGATGTTGAAACTAATATGTTTATAAAATATAGCATTATCTCCCATGTCACGCGATGCAAGTCTGTTCCATTTAACCATTTTCTTTGACCAAGGAAGGACAGTATCCTTGTAAGCAAAGCGTCTGGCCTCGCAAGGCCAGGCGCGTTGACATTGAGAAACACCCTTAGGCCCACTCCCATGGCCCGATTTTTATGGTTATACTTTTCAAAGCCGCCAATATTTTTTCAAAAACTGGGCATCATTTAATTCATTTTCAACATTTTGATGGATGTTTCCAGAAATTATTTACTCTTTATTATTATTTATTTATTTGTTATTTTAAAATTTTCCTGTTTAAAAAAACAACCTGTTACCCTTTAAGACCCTACAAATTAAATAATATCCAAAAGACTCAAATTTATTAAAAATTTAAACATTTGATTGGTAATGATAATATAACAATTATTAACTTTCATATTACATTTAACAAGCAATTCTATAATAATGCAAAAATATTTATACTAAATAAAAATCCCACTTGACACTTAAGTACATAAATAATCCATGAGCAGGCAGAAAACGCTTAAAAGATTTAAGGCAGCAGATTGTTTTGGAAAATGCTAATCTTGCTAAAGAGATACTATAAAATTAGAAATGTGTGAATCACATATGATACAGTGGGCCTTTTAAACCCAAACTTCAAACTTAAAACTCTATGGTGATAACAAATGTGAGCCTCAAAAATCAACCTCTGCTGGGACTTTTTCCAGCTAAGAGCTGTGAGAGGCTCTCTGCTGGGCGTGGAGGCTGTTCTGCTTGGAGGTAAAAGCAAATGCATTACAGTGGTGATATGTGCTCCCATGAGGGGGAGAGGCTGAGGAATTTCATGTTGTTTCAGCAGGACATTTGTCAGCTTTAGAAATGTCAACCGTTCAATACGGAAGGTGGGAAGGGCCAGTGGGGGATAGCTCACAGAAAAAACAGGAGCAAAAGGAAAAATGAGGAGGTGGAGATAGAAGTCAGAAAAAGGCATGATGGAGGGCAAACTCCGAAAGATGCAGCGTAGTAAATCACTCCTGCAGTTTTCTGAATCAGAAAGCCAGTTTGGCAACCCTAACCATTGGATGTGACTCATGCCAACACAATCCATCTCTAGGAGTCTGTCTGGGGTTGTTTCCTATTATTATCACTTTTTTTTTTTTTTGCTCACAGAGCTCAGAAACAAGAGGCACAGAAAAACTTGGCAGGAAGCAGCACTCGATGGAGCGCCAGTTTCCTGGGTCATGCTTTCTCCTGTAGATGTGGACGTTTTAAAGTCTGTTTTATTGTCTGATTTTTAGTCCAGCTGGGTTTTATAAGATATGCGTTTTGTCTGGACTCTGTATGTGAAGTATTTGGTATTGTATTATCTAAAACTGCTTTATTATTTTCCAAATCAGGGCTAAGGCACTGGGGCCTCATTTATGGAGTTTGCTTACGCACAAAACGGGGTCGGAAAACTGCGTAAGCAACTTTCCACGCAAACTTTGGGATTTATAAAAGAAAACGTCGAGAAAAAATGTGCGCAACTCTAAGTTGACTAAGGACCTGGCTTACGCACATTTTGTACATGGAGAGCACCTGCAGTGCTGCTGCTGAGAAGGATAAAATTGTGATTTTTTTGCTGAGCCTAAGTACGGTTTTAGAAAGGATTCTATGTGATGTTTTATAAATGAGACCCCTGGTAATGAAAGGGTAAACAAACGATTTAAATAAATAGTGGCTGTGCATACATAAACGATTTCAATCTGACTAAAAACATGTATGTGAGCTTTAAACCGGTGTTTATTTGCCTCCTTTCAGATTTCACACTTTGTGTCAGATCAGCAAACAAATTTCAGTATCAGACAAAATATCCATCCATTTTGGGCCACTTTTCCATAGTCGGATCGTGAGAGCAGCAGCCTAAGCAGGGAGGTCCAGACTTCCCTCTCCCCAGCCATGTGGGCCAGCTCCTCCGGGGGAATCCCAAGTTGTTCCCTGGCCAGCTGAGAGACATGATCCAGCGTGTCCTGGGTCTTCCTTTAGGTCTTCTCCCAGTTGGATGTGCATCACCTGGGAGGCGTCCCGGAGGCATCCTAACTAGATGACCAAGCCACCTCGACAAAATCACCTGTGCAAATAAAACAATGTGGTTTTGAAACAAATTAATTTTATGAGGTAAAAAAACACATTCAAACAGCTATTCCCAAAATTTTAACAACTGTTTAGAATACCACAGCCAGCAAATACAAGTGTTTGGGATAACTGGCTGTCTCTCCTCTCACTGAATTAATGTTTTTCTACTCGTCTTTACAGAATTGTTTGAATTCAGCAACATTGGAGGGTGTTCCAGTCAGCTAAAGGTCAAAGGTCAGACATTCTCCTCAGTTTTAATGATTCCATCAATTACAGCAAGTCATTTAGATCCTGAAGCAACATGCAGCCCCAGAACACCACACTACCACCTTACAAACGTACTGTGTATGACTCTCTGCACTTGTCAGCTCGTGGTGCTGATCTGTAACTGCCATGAAACTCATGGAACGGCTGCGAGAGAGTAACTTTTTGTTTAGAAAAAATGGGTGAAGTAACCATGTTTGACCACAGTATGTTATTCTTACTTCATTTTCAAATATTGCACCTTTAACCCCGAGTTATAAGACACACAAATTTCAAAATGTCTTCCTTTGTCTCATCAGTCAACAGAATATTTCCCCAGAGTCTTGGAGATCATCATTTGTTTAGACAAATGTGAAACATTTCTTCATGTTTTCATGTTATTACGTCTCTGTCTTCTTAATGAGTTTTAGCCTGACCCAAGCAAGGCCTCAGAGGTTCTTTGGTTCATAAGTTTCTTTAGAACAAGTGAAACTTCACAACAACATTTTGTATTTATTCAGGTTGTCTTTGATTTGAAAACTTGCTTGCTGGCCTGAAACCATTAAATGTGACAAAAAGTAAAATCTAGAAGAGTTTCCCTTTAAAAGCTGCCACAGCAAACCCCATCCCTGTCCTCTAACTCACCCACCATTCATGTCCTCTTTCACCGCATCCAGATATCTCCTCTTTGGTGTTCCTTTAAGTCAGGGGTAGACAGTCCTGGTCCTGGAGTGCTGCTTATCCAGCAAGTTTCAGCTCCAACACACCTAATCAACTGGTTGAGTCACCTGTCTACCAAGTTATCAAGCTCTACAGGAGACCGTTAATCAATCAGGTGTGTTGGAACAGAGGAAAAACAAAATCATGCTGGATAGTGGCACTCCAGAACCAGAACACCCCTGCTCTAAGTCTTGTGTCTGGAAGTTCCAACCTCTGCATCCTTCTACCAATACATCCACCATCCCTCCTCTCTACATGTCCAAACCATCTCAGCCTGGCCTCTCTAACCTTATCTCCAGAACATCTAACACGTGGTGCACCTCTGAAGTACTCGTTCCCGATACTTTCCATTTTCGTCACTCTTAAAGAGAATCTCATTCAGCATTTTTATAATTCTATATCTCCAGTTTGGCCTCCAGTCCTCTCTTAAGTGCCAACGTCTCTAGACCACACAGGATCACTGTCCTAAACAACCAACCTTAGCCGGTTCATTCTTGCAGAAACTCTTACACATCACACCCCACACTTTCCATTCCAACTAGCATGGACATGCACCTTCATCCCTTTTCTACAAAAACCAGAAGAAACCAATAAGAGGTAAATATTGTTACATGATGTTTTAAATGAGTCACTTGAAATGTTCAACTTGGTTGGTTCATGTAGAGTAATTGTGCAAAGTTCAATTTTGTGTTAGTTCTTCCAAGTTTTGGTAAATCTGAGCAGCTGATTTGCGTTCTACGTTGAACGTTTGTTTGACTCCTTATCTTCAGTTTGGCGGTCTTCGTGGCTGGTTTTGTAGAGTTTTACTCTCGCTAACTTGAGATTCTGAGACTTGGTGCTGCCGGATCTGAACTTTGCTGGATGTTTGAATAAAAATGAGACAATTAGCTAAAGCTTGTGATCCAGGACTCACTGTTTGCTGCTTACTAAAGGTGGTCCAGCTGCACACCTGTCACAGAAATATGGAAATTAAATCACTCACACACGCACACGCGCATGCACGCACACGCACGCGCACGCACACACACACACACACACACACACACCATAAAAGCACAATCTAAATGTCATCAGATTATAAATGAGAAAGCAGACAAACTTCAAGAGTGAGTGGGCGGAGAGTGGTAGCGTCAGTTTTTCTTTGATGCTTCACATCATCCACATGACTTCCAAGCACATGAATGGTAACGCTTGTTTTCTGTTTTTGCAGAAACACATCACAGTTTTCTCGGAATTGGGTTAGTTGCAAGGAAGAAAATCAGCATGTAAACACTATTAATCACTGTTACCAATTCCATGTTTACTAAAGTGAAAATGTGAACCATTCACCTTGAAGAATGCATGTTTTTCAAACCACATTTAAACTCTGATTTATGAGACAACAGAAGTTTCCAGTTTCACATCAGGGTCATTCAAATAAAGTTCAAAATGAGCAAGCAATTTTTTTATTCCTTGTGTTAAGAAAGACATTATAGAATTAAAACAAATGTATTTGCCCAAAGAAAGTACACACATTTATGAAAACGTGAGTCAGGAACATAACTCTTTAGGATTAGTGTATTTGATATTAATGTTAAAGTTTTATAATTCAATTCAATTCAAAGATACTTTATTAATCCCAGAGGGAAATTAGAGTTTCAGTACACACAATTCTGAGATCAGACATACATATATAGGCATAGACACATGACAAGAACTGGTGACTGTGGTCATTCGCAACCCGAGTCGCGCTACCTTAATAGAGATCAGAGGGGTTTACATGAGGATTGGGTCAGGTGGAGGAAAAAAAGGCACTTCAGAGTTACCCTGCAAAAAACACCTCAGACAGAAATGCAACAGACTTCAGACATTACACAACATAAGTGTCCACTAGGTGGGGAGGTAGGGTTGGGGACTCTCCTCACATCAGTGCATGCAGCCGCAATGAGCAGCGCTCGTCACTTCCGTTTGGACAGGGGAAGGAGGTATTTGGGTTAGAGAGCACAGTGACTCCTGGAAACGATTCAACGACCTTCACCGGTCGCAGTCCCACCCAGGCCGGGATAGGGAGACAGAGTTACCATGGCGACGGCAGCATTCCACATTTCTTCTGAGGGGGAGTTATCGCTTCAGCCTCACACCAAGAGATGCACATGTAGGAAAAGAGAGTAAGGTTCTTCTGAAGACCAACTTCACTAGTTTTATCAGCACATTTGAAGTGGTCTCTAGTTTAAAGGGGCATTATGGAAGTTTCATTACCTTTATGGACAGAATTTCTAGGCGCAGCCGTGGTGTGGAGTGTGTCGAGTTTGGTGGCAGGAGAATCTCATCTCTGCTTTTTGCGGATGATGTGGTCCTCCTAGCTTCATCCAGCTCTGACCTTCAGCTCTTGCTGGGTAGGTTCGCGGCCGAGTGTGAAGCGGCTGGGATGAGGATCAGCACCTCCTAAATCTGAGACCATGGTTATCGACCGGAAAAGGGTGGCTTGCCAACTCCGGGTCGGGGGAGAGGTCCTACCTCAAGTGGAGGAGTTTAAGTATCTCGGGGTCTTGTTCACGAGTGAGGGTAGGAGGGATCTGGAGATTGACAGGCGGATTGGTTCAGCATCTGCAGTGATGCGGACGCTGAGCCGATCTGTCGTGGTGAAGAGGGAGCTGAGCCAGAAAGCCAGGCTCTCGATTTACCGGTTGATCTACATCCCAATCCTCACCTATGGTCATGAGCTTTGGGTAATGACCGAATGAATGAGATCGTGAATACAAGCGGCCGAAATGAGTTTCCTCCGTAGGGTGGCCGGGCTCAGCCTTAGAGATAGGGTGAGGAGCTCGGACATTTGGGAGGGACTGGGAGTAGAACCGCTGCTCCTCCGGATCGAAAGGAGCCAGTTGAGGTGGTTTGGGCATCTGGTCAGGATGCCTCCTGGACGCCTCCCCGGGGAGGTGTTTCGGGCATGTCCTGCCGGCAGGAGGCCCCTGGGTCGACCCAGGACACGTTGGAGAGGTTACATCTCCAATCTGGTCCGGGAACGCCTTGGGGTCCTGCCGGAGGAGCTGGTGGAGGTGGCCAGGGAGAGGATGATCTGGAGCTCCCTAGTTGGGATACTGCCCCCGCGACCCGGACCCGGATAAGCAGAGGAAGACGACGATTATGGAAGTTTGACAGCCAAAACATGTATAGAAATAATAAATTTCTTCTTCATACATTCTCCTGCAATGCCCTGGTCCTGTAGAATGAGCCCTGGCATTTTTACTGTGATTGCCTGTTTTTCTGTAAAATCACAGAAAAAGAGAGCTGCTCGGGTCGAGCAGGCTGCTTCATCTGCGTTCACGCTCAGGCATAGCCTGTAGCATTTGCTATCAGTAGCTTTAGCAGCAGAGAGTGAGGTAGTGCCAACTCAGCGACTTTGTCGCTGTTTCTAACGCCTAGTGATGAACCTAGCTACATTTCTGAGGACCCTTAGTTACTTTCTTCTAGATATTTCCTGCAAATTAGCAAAAAAATAGCCATTTTCGCTCTGAGCCATTCTTTGAACGTTGTTTCAGCTGTCATCAAGGATATAAACATTACAGATACAAAAAGATGTCACTTGTCCCATAGCTCACTCAATAAGACAGTGGACTCCTGTGTGGAAGACCTGGGTTCAATTCTGGATGTGAACATAATTTATTTAGAGTTAATTTTTTACATTAATGATATATTTTTTTACAGTAAAATGCCCAAATTTTTATTTGAGACTTGCCGAACGGCATTGAATTCACAGATAAAAAAAGATGTGGGTTCAACTTTCATTTTGGAACAATTTTTCAAGCAAGGGAAGGGAATGAACTGAGCATGCAGGAGGACTGACCCATCTTAAACCTTTGTCGGCTTTTCTGAAGAGAAAGGTACAGAACCAAATTATTTAATTAATTTGCTGCGCGTTCTCCTGTCCTCTGTCCTCCGGGCCACCCACACACACACACACACACACACACACACACACACACACACACACACACACACACACACACACACACACACACACACACACACACGGGACTGTCTCAGCTGTTATTTTCGTTAAGGAGTGTGCACGTACAGCATGCGCGCCTCGTGCACGAGCCTACTATTGAAGCTGCCATTACGCTTTTGGCCTGAGGGGGCAATCGCGAGAATAAAAATTCAAAACTCTGTAAAGTCCCTTTAAATGAACACCTTGTGAGTAGATCTCTTTGGGGAAAAAGCTCTGGTGCTCTTGTTTCAGGAACTAGAAGTGAGCCAGATTAGAGGTGAGCAGCAGACGGCAGGATTTATTGCCTTATTTCCTGATATTGTGACGTCTCACGTCTGATTGGATAACAGCATCTCAACTCTACCACTGACTCTCTTTGCTCTGCAATGTTGATGTTTTACATCCACCAATAACGCAAGTCTGAAGGAGTTCTGCTGTGTAGTGGAGTTGCTACTGCTAACGTTAGCTTCTACCAGTGGAGATATGCTCTACTCTCTCCTGGACGTCGAACCAACAACAGCCTTCCCCGTCACTAGCCAAGCTGTGTGAGTCTATGAATGTTAATTTTCAGTGTGACGTAGATCTGAGTGGTTTTTCTAATTCATGGTTTTGTTGTCTATTTTCCATCAGCGACTAATGCGATAAATAAAAAACATGAAATTGACTATTTTCTAGGTTAGCCTGCATGCAAAACTAGAGTGACCAATTGCATTTTAAAAAGTAAAGTGTGATTTTTCTGTAAACTTGGTCGTTAAAGGATATAACCGGCCTTCAATTTACTCAGTTCACCCAAAGTCCATTTTAAACTCCAATTATCCGTGTGTGTCATAACTGAATTAATCTGTTCTAAAATGAACTAATTTCATTAGAAAATACAAATTTTCAGATAAGGAACGTGAGCCTTTTCTCCTGCAGCAATGACTTGTGAGTAATACCCTTGCCCAAGGTCCGCATCGCTGCGGACTTGGGTGAAGTGCAGATTAAGGGAGCAATGGGGACGTGGTCAGCTTCCGCACTTGAGAATCAGAACACCCTACGCACTCGCACCCCTGGCTGGGAACGCGCAAATTAAGGGCGCGAGGGTGCAAATGCGAGTATAGGGATTGGGCCATAGTGGATACAGGTGAGCTAATTAGAAATCCAGAACAACTGAGGATATTTAGAAGCTTTTGGATAAAATTCATAAATATTTACAGTGGATTGGGTCAGCTTTTCCCAATGGAAGCAGTAAAGTTGGATTTGTTTTGATGAAAGTGTTGCATAGATTTTTTTTATTAAACTTTGTGATCAGGCAGCACAGACATGCAAAACTTTCCAGACTTTTATACCTTTAGACCACTGTTATGTATGGAAGCCCATTCACACCAATCTGATAAAAAAAAAAACTTCTGTCACTTGTATTCCATTATTATGCGATAGTAACTCTCAATAATGAAGTATTATGCCTCAGAGGTGTGACCAAGTCACTGCTTTGCAAGTCACAAATAAGTCACAAGTCTTTCCAATCAAGTCTCAAGTCAGGTCCAAGTCAAAGACAACCAAGTCCAAGTCGAGTCCAGAGTCAATGATGTGGAAGTCCAAGTCAAGTCCAAGTCCTTAACTTTGAATTGTCAAGTCATAGTCAAGTCATCTGTCCAACTTCAATTTAATGGCAATATTAATAAATAAATTCCAGAAATTAAGCTTCTTAAAGCTTAATTTATTTGCTCAAACAAGCAGGAAGTGCAACTGAAACTGATTTTAAATGAGTGCTGCGGCATGTAGCAGTACAAGATCAAACCCAGAACGAAGAATGAGTTAAGATTTTTGTCCATGTCGTGCCACTTTTGTGCTAAAATATCAAATATGCTCAAGTCATCATCGAGTCAACAGATGCAAGTCCATTCAAGTTTCAAGTCATTGGCGTTCAAGTCTGAGTCAAGTCCTAAGTCTTTATAGTCAGAAGTCATTAAAATAATGACTCGAGTCTGACTCGAGTTCTCATGTGACTCCACACCTCTGTTATGGAATTATATGACTAGATATCTCATAGTTATGAGATTGATTATTTTACTAGACTGGTGGAAATGTGCTTCCATAGAGGGGAAATTATTTGTGTCCCTGTATTTTCTTTTTTTGATGATTATTTAAAGAAGAGACAGTAAAACCAGCTTTGAGGTTGCACAGAGTCACTTCTATCAGCACGTTAATTTGTCAGCCTTTCTCAGACAAACACACTAATTATCTCCCTCCACAGACATCATTTTGTGCCTCATTTAACTCTGCAGTTTCTTTTCATCCCTGGAAGAGAAAGACGTCCTATTATGTTGCAGGGTCGCTGTCAAACGTCAGTGCACAGGTTACGCCTGGCGCCAGCTGAAATTCTGTCATGCTTTAATTCTCAGTTATCAGGTCTGATTTTAAACATTGATACGAGAGTTTCTGAGAGCTGTTATGAAGGGAAAATAAGCCACAATGGAGCTTTGTGTGTTTGAGTTTGGTGCGGGGGGTTTCCTCTGCTGTCATCTGGGTTTTTTTAGCTGATCATCTTCTGTGTTCACCCACACAGGAGAGTTTACAGAGTTACCACTCACTTTCGGCCTGTCTCTAAGGCAACACACTGCTTGTGCCCAGTGGCGGCTGGCCAGTAGAGGGCGATAGGGCGCCGCCCTCCCAGTTTCCCCACTGTTTTTAATTTTTATTTAAAAAAATAAATAAATAAAATTAACAATAATCACATATTCTAAGTTAATTGTGTGTTTTGTAACAAAAATAAATCATATATATATATATATATATATATATATATATATATATATATATATATATATATATATATCTTTGTTGGTCTCTGCCGGTCTCTGCCGATCTCTGCCGAGCGGTGGAGGCTGTGTGCTGTTTTTCAATCGCCCAAACAGGACGAGACCAGCTGTCCAGTTGCTGACAGGAAAATCAAAGGGTAGGAATGGGAATGTATCCAATCAGCGTCGACGTTGTTTCAGAACGTTTCAGAAGCATGATGGGCGATAGAGCTACCGCCAAGGCTTTCGTTGGTGTTCGGTAGAACTCGGAGAGTCTCGACTCCAGCACGTTTTTGGTCGTGACTCGTGACGCACATGGAGCAGACGCCAGTGAGCCTACAACCAGGATACCGGATCTCAGCAGCCACTGAATTCAGTTCGGTCTCTTCTCCAGTATCCGTTCGAGAGGAGAACTATGGTGGAAAAACTTAATGTCAAAGAGCTTGGACCAGATCAGCCCGACGTAAAGATAAGCCAGCAGGAGGAGGAGAGAGGTCAACTGTAAACACGACGCTTCTCCCAAAATTGGTACACCAGGAAGCAGTGGCTAGCTGGATGCAATCACGCTAATGCGTTATTTTGCTTTCTGTGTTTGTTATTCAAAACGGCTGGGATCCACAGAAGGTGGATGTGGAACTTGTGTCTCATTGGGGGCATCAGTGCAGCAGCCAACAAAGAAACGGAGGACGTTTGGACAGGGAGAACAGCAGCATAACAAGACAATCAGAATCAGGAATCCTTGGTTGTCCCACAAACCGGGACATTTGTTTAATAACATGTACATTGTTTAATGTGCAATAACTGTAAAAACTAATTTCAACACACATACCTATTATACATATTTAATCATGTAAATGTGTATTTCAAGTAAATTTGTACATACATCAATCTGATTCCATTTTACTTGTTGCACCTGCTGCAGCAAACAAATTTCCCAGCTTTTGGGACAGTTAAACATTTCTGATTCTCAATGAGATGTTTTTACATTTGAAGTAAAAACATCTCATTGAGAACCAGAAATGTGTTATTGTCCCAAAAAGTGGGAAATATGACATTTGTAAGGGGATACTGATGACATTATTTCCTATGAAAGTGTTTCCACTTTCCATAAGTCCTAACAGTGTAAATTTCTGGCATTTTGTCTAAGTAGTGTTTACTACCATTACTGTAACAGTGACCTGCTCATAATTTTTCGTGTTCACTCAAATGTTGAAATTGAACAAAATGTTTTTGTTACTTGCCTCTTGCATTGCCTATTTACCATTTATGGTCATGTTATTTTATGTGCAATTTAATGCAGTATTTTTCAACCTTTGTCCGCAAGGCAGCGTGCCAACAGTCAGACACACCTGGATTAATCCGTTTGTCCAATGATGTAAGACAGGAAATAAAAGAGCTGTGCTTAATTCAGGAAATAGTGAAGTTGTGCACAAAGCTCAGAAAGCACAAGTTTGTTTAAAAAAAAAATAGCACAGCCCCACCAAAAATATTTTTCACCAGCCGCCACTGCTTGTGTCTCTTTTATTACAAGCCTTGTCCGTGTTGTTCTCCTTGATTTTCTTCCAGACAGAGAAAGGGGGAATGAGAGGTGGTAAAAACGAAGTAATATTCACAAAACTTCTCTAACAACAAGCTATAAAAGGTAGAAATAAGATCCAAAACATACCTTTTCACCCTGTTTCCTATGTGAAATACCAAAAATGCCTCTTGTACACACTCCAGCATCCATCCACTTAGCTGTCAGCAACGTTTTCTTTGTAGTTTTCATTAAATATTTGAAAAGTCTTTGAGTCCGAACGGTTCTCACTTGCGAAAAAACTTCAAATAGTTTCCTTAGAGGGGACGAAAAGCTGTTTCACCCACACACCGAGCATTTTCCTTTATCGAGAGAAAGATGAAAAAAAATCACCCGGAAGATTATAAGAAACAAAGGGGAAACTCATCTTTCCTGTGGATACATATGTATAAATACTAAAATGTGACTACTGCAATAAAACCACCGTGGTGAGAAGAGAGGGAGGGAGGTCGTAGTGTGTGATAAACCCTGAGAGGTGCAGGATGTGGAGGCAGCGGTAGGCTTTTCTCAGGCTCTGAAATAAACACACAATAAAAGGAGAATCAATAGTAAGAGCCAGGAGATGCTCAGGATGATTGAAAGTAGTGGTTGTGTGTCCAGCTTTGATCCGTGTGTGTGTGTGTGTGTGTGTGTGTGTGTGTGTGTGTGTGTGTGTGTGTGTGTGTGTGTGTGTGTGTGTGTGTGTGTGTGTGTGTGACTCCAAGTCATGCCATTTTCTGCCCCCCACTGTTCTGGTTAATTTCTACTTCCTGACACAGAAACACCAGAACTTTTTTTCCACTGAAAACCACTCACAATGCATTCATGTAAACTAGAGACCTCAGCAAATGTATAGAAATAACGAGTTTAGGCCCACTTTAAATTAGGAGGTAAATACACAGCTAAATGTTGCATCATGCATGATTCTCAGACAAAGGGTTTCAGCTTCTTTAAGTCCATGAACACATCATCCCCACCTGTCAATTACCACACATCCTCACTGCCCATATGCTCCTCAGTTTTCCTTGTTTTTTGTCAGATGATCCTGTAATCAGTGTTTGTCTTGATTTTCATTTTACATTTTAAATCTGATTGGCTTCCATCATGTTTGCATTTGGGCCCTTTAAAACAAGCAAACATGGCAGGTGATTTCATTAGCAGCTGGAACGGACTCCCTCAGGAGGACGGACGGCTGAGCTCACCTTTTAAAAAATTAATGAGGAGCCTTGAAGGAGAGCTGCTGCATGAAAGACAAGTAATGTAGGCATCTGGTAAGGATCCCTTCTGGATGTTTCCACTAAGGTGCATGAGAAATGCCCCTGTGGGAGGTGGCCTCGGGGCAGACAGGGATCACTGGAGAGATGTATCTCGGCTGATTTGTCAATGTCTCTGAGTCCCACCTCACCAGAGGGAGGAGGGAGATCCGAAGTTGTGTGAGTGGAGTTTCTTACACAACTGATGAGCATCAATAACAGATGCAAGATAACATCTGACCTGGAGCCCATTAAAGGGAGTTCTGCAGGTTTTTTCATTGGATGGTTTAAATGTCAGCACGAATAATTAGATATTTATTAAGAAAACTGTCTGAAACAGGCTTAAGCTCGATCTGGTTGATGTGATACAATAAACTCAAACAGTTTAGGAAGAAAACTGCATCAAGATACACGATTAAAAGTTTTGCTCCATGCATTTGCAACTTTTTAAACATGAGTGCTCTCATCACCCGGTGACGAGCAGCATGTTCCTCAGAATGTGAAGAGAGTGTTGTTCTGGTAAGCTAGCTTCAGCAACGTGGAATAAAAGAAAGCATGTTAGGAAATGACATTGGGTGGGGTTGTACAACTGTTGAATTCTGGGGCTCGTAAACCCCTCAAATCAACTCTGATTAGGATGAAATGTTGTGATGTTGAGGAAATTTGCTCAGACAGCAAAGAACTGGTCTTCACATTTAGATTTTTTTATTAAGAAATCAAACATGTCTGTCAGATTTGTGTTGAATCTGCATTTTTGAATGTTTAAGACTAAAATTAGGTATTTAGAAGAAAAATTAAAGTTTTACAGTTAAGCAAATTAAACCCCCTTTTTTCCCACACAATCAATGGTTCAAATTCAAGGGATAGCTAACGTGAGCCGTTTCAGTTTGGCTTGAGCAAACTGGAAAGATTTATTTGTCAATGTCAATAATTTAATTTCATAATGAAAGCGCAGAGGAGGGAATGAAACGCCTGCAGAGGGAGAAGTGATGGAAAAATGCTCTGAGACTCTCTCAGTGCTTTTGATTGTGTTGCTAAACTCAACCAAAAATGATGTTTTGATTTATTTCTAGATTACCAATAAGACATTGTGTTTTTCATCCTTTCTGCAAGACAGCTGGTTGGATGACTTCACTGTTTCATAGCTAGAAGGTGGTGCAGTGGCTCAAAGCTGAGCACTGCAAAAAAAGTCAAGTTAGTGCTGATTTATTTCTTTTTCCACCTAATTTTAACCTCACTGCTCTACTTTCATCTTAAACTGCATGAATGTCATAGTCAGGTGGATTATTACTCGTGTGTGTGTGTGTGTGTGTGTGTGTGTGTGTGTGTGTGTGTGTGTGTGTGTGTGTGTGTGTGTGTGTGTGTGTGTGTGTGTGTGTGTGTGTGTGTGTGTGTGTGTGTTTATTACTCACATCTCTAGGCTATTTTTCAATCTTTCTCCAAGTGAATGCTGGGAAACCTGTCATTTTCAAAACGGTAGAAGCTGGAACAGCACTGAAGGACAAACTTCCTGTCAGACATGTGTTTTTTTTTCTCAGAAAAAAAAAGTTTTAAAAAAGTTAGAGTTTGCCACAATTTCTACAAAATAAAGAGCAGATTTGCATAACTGGTTTTGTTTGTTTTCTTATCTTGTTGGCGAGTTACACAGCCTGCTTTGTACTTTCCAAGCCCGATGACTGACAGTGAATTACACAAAATTGGTGTTTTCCAGGAAGTGATGTTCTGCTTTGAGTGCCTGAAGCCTCGCTGCCATTTATAGAAACAACGAGGCTATTTACGTGCCACACTATCACACACTTACAGCTTAAATGCCGTTTAATCCTCTTTCTCTTCCACCAAGGATATGTCAGCATGACTTACGTCAAGGTAGATTTAATTGCGTCCCTTTTATTTCGAGTGTCTATCTGCTCAGGAAGTTAATTGCTGCTGCAGCCTGTTTGTCCCTTTTGGCCACGGAAGCAGCAGCATGTGTCATTGTGTGTTTGTGGGAGTGTGTTGCTGCAAAGTGTTTGCTGGATCTCGTCGCCTTGGCAGGGAAATAGCGGCGAGAAAAGTCGGTCAGTGACATACCCGTACACTTTGAGTGCATTTCATGTAAACGTGACCTTGCTCTGAGTGAGATCTGCAGAAATTAACCACTGGATGTGTGCGTTTGCTTTGTGGGGTCATTGTGGACTGAGTTCAGGAGCCTCTCTGAGGTGCCTTACAGGACTATTTGGCAATGTGTGTCTGTGTGTGTGTGTGTGTGTGTGTGTTGCATTCCAACAAGCACATCCCCATCTCTCACTCTTTATTGAAGCTCTTTAAAAGTAAAACCTGAGACCGTTTACTGTGTTAAAACGATAAATCTTGAAGTATTAACATGAAAACCTTATGTTGTGTTTGATAGATTAGCTCAGAATTCTAATAGATACGTCTGATGCTGATTTGTTGGGAGTGCAGTGCACGGATGGATGGATGGACGGGGAGTGGGAGGACAGAGAGGAGGATAGTGGGTGGCTGGTGGGAGTTTGAGGGCATGTTTATGTGTGTGTGTGTGTGTGTGTGTGTGTGTGTGTGTGTGTGTGTGTGTGTGTGTGTGTGTGTGTACTTCTTTGTGTGGGCGAGCGTGCATGGGACCTAGTGATGGCTTACACGGAGGCCGTTGTCATAGCAACAGAGGATGTCGTCTTATTCCAGCAGATCTTAGCTTTCCCTGAAAGACAGACTTTTCTTGTCTCGATCCTTATTTATCTATTTCCCCTCTCCTCAGATGCAGTTATATTTACACCAAAACACCTGCTCTCTTGTCTTTGTCACTCCTCCTCCCTTTCACCCCACCCCCACCCCTTCTCTCTGCCTTGCGATGTTCTTTTACTTTACTTCTGCATCTTGACCCATTTCACTGCACGCCCATTCTCTTTATCCCACTCCCTCATTACTTCTCCGACACTGCAGACATAGTTATAAATAGAGGTAATATATTGCAGTAAAGCTGCCAGGGTGTGTGTGTGTGTGTGTG
This sequence comes from Nothobranchius furzeri, assembly GCF_043380555.1. Lineage (NCBI taxonomy): Eukaryota > Metazoa > Chordata > Actinopteri > Cyprinodontiformes > Nothobranchiidae > Nothobranchius > Nothobranchius furzeri. Next base: position 34,456,359 of record NC_091753.1, on the reverse strand, counting down.
TGTGTGTGTGTGTGTGTGTGTGTGTGTGTGTGTGTGTGTGTGTGTGTGTGTGTGTGTGTGTGTGTGTGTGTGTGTGTGTGTGTGTGTGTGTGTTTAGATACTAACTCTAATTACTCATATAGACTACTGAGGCAACCCACACACACACACACACACACACACACACACACACACACACACACACACACACACACACACACACACACACACACACACACACACACACACAATCACACACACACACACACACACACACACACACACACACACACACACACACACACACACACACACAGACAGCCCATTTAATTTACAGCTTAACTGCTGAAAGTACTGAGGCCGCTTAACTCTGTCAGGCATCTGACCCTTAGGCATTCTGGTTTCCCAGCGGCACTGGAAGTAGCATCAAAGCTAAATAAATGATCATCTCAGATATCACACCAGGAGCCCTGTAAAGGGCACCAAAGCATGAAAATCCCAGAGTTAGCCTCCATCTCTCTGTGGTGAGTCAATATTAAACAGCAGTCTAGTGAAACTTAACAGGCTTGATGATGTTTAGTGTTTTGACATATGATGCAAAGATGCTCAAATTTCAAATTTCTGCGTTTGTTCTGCAAACCAGCAGAAATAAGACATACATGAGCTACAAATATTTTCCTGAATTTGACTTATTTCTGTGTCTACTGACTGTCAAGCTGTTTGAGTTGCATCTGAAGAAGGAACACAAAACACTCGGTCAGCCATGGTGGTTTCATTTAAAGCTGAAAACATTCAGTGCTTTTTTTTTGTTCATAAATAAACTGTTTATTAACATTTTTTTTCTCTTGAGTCTTGATTCAAAGTGTTTTTGAAACTGAGAGCTGGCTCGAGACTTTAGCAAAATGTCCATTTCTGACCCAAGTCCCCTCTGCCTGTGATGCAGCCCTGATCAGTGGGTCCTCTTCTACGCTCCACACTCCCATCACCTGTGAACAAAACGCCAAGATGCTCAAACTAGATTGAACAAGTTTGCCTGACAGAGGTGAGGCCTGCTAAACTCTGGCGCCACCGGTCCCTCTGACCACCTCTAGCAGGCAGCTGCCAGGCACCCCCCAGAGCAGCCATCCACCCGACAGGGTGGCAGGCCAGCTGTGGAGTGCAGGAGCAGCAGCCCCCCAGGCGAGAGTGACACAGGGGGAGATGCAGAACACTCAGCCCACATCCCCTAGCACAGGTTGAGCTCATGGTACCAGCCACATCAGCCCCAGAGAGCAGAGTCACCCAGCACAGGGGAGGAGCAACTCCCCAATCTATAACCCCCTGGCACAGGCAGCCCCCCACCCAAGGTGAGATAGTAGAAACTGATGAATGCAAAAACATGTGAATAATAATTCATGTTTTCCACATCAGTTGGTAAATGGCCTGTATTTGTATAGAGCCTTCTAGGGTTCTACACCCCCCCCCCCCCCCAAGGTGCTTCACAACTCAATCAGTCATCCGGCCATTCACTAGAGGTGATGAGCTACAATGCAGTCTCAGCTGCCCTGGAGCGCACTGACAGAAGCAAGACTGCTTAACACAGGCGCCACCGGTTCCTCTGACCAACACCAGCAGGTAGGGTAGGTTAAATGTCTTGCCCAAAGACACAAAAGCAGCATTGTCTGATGGGAGCCGGGATTAAACCTACAACTTTCTGATTACCGAACAACATAGAGATCAAAGGTGTAATTTATTAAAATCTCAATGAATCAAACAAACTTTATAAAATAGACAACAAGCATGCTTTGTTTCTATTCACTTTTTTCTTGTTTTTCTATTGTTTTTGTTGTTCTAACTAATACTAAATCCTATCTAACCCCTCCCCCCTCGCTCTGGCTTTAGGACCAGCAGCACAGAAAGTGGATTAAGGCATTAAGGTCTACGTTGCACATCACATGAAGGGTCAACACATGTGACCTGCAGCCTCCAAAACATCCACTCTCCTTCCAAGATCCAACGTTGGAGCATTTATCCATCCAGCAGACACTTTTACACAAGCACCGGTGCAGCGGAGAATCATTTTTCTGCAAGTGCAACACTTTATTACGATTTCCCCCATCAAATCTTTAAATGTGTTTTTATTTACTCTTCCAGTCATAAATAACCTTAAAATGAACACGAGAGGCAGGGTTTTTCTTTATTTCACTGTAAAGGTTTTGCTGCATGCATCTTCAGCTTTCACAGCAAAATTATAAACATGTTAAAGCATGACGAATGACCTCTCTACAAGAGTGGATGTGGTAAAGATGTCCAATGAATTGTCATTTGTCATTTAAGCAGAGGGATGTTTTACCCTCATGTCTGCTCAGAAATAATAAATAAATGTGCCTTTTTGTTTGTTTTCTTCATTTACTTCTAAATAATCATGGATGGAAAAGCAGATACTTGTGATTTATGGATACATCAGCAGCAATCTGAAGCCTTGGGTGAGGGAATATTGGTAAAGCAGGACCAACACATGAGACCAGCTGGAAGTCATTTGTCTTTATTTACAGATGTTACAAACAAAAGCTTTAATTTTTTTAATTTTATTTTAAATAGTTTTATTTTATCACTTTATTTTATTTTATTTAAGAGGCTGTAAATACAAGAAACATGAAGATGTGATTAAATGAGAGGAACAATCTTGATACTTGGAAGAAATACAAAAAAGTGAATGCACATACAGTAGGATGCAAAAGTTTGGGTAGCGTTGTTCATTTTCTTGATTTTCCTGTAGAAAAGTTTGTTGTTACAATACAATATTTCAGTTAAATATAGACACACACAGTGATGTTTGAGAAGTGAAACAAAGTTTATAAGATTTACAGAAAGTTTGCAATAATTGTTTAAACAAAATTATGCAGGTACATAAATTTGGGTGCTGTTTTCATTTTATTGATTCCAAAACCTTTATAACTAATTACTGGAACTCTAATTTGGTTTAGTAAGCTCAGTGACCCTTGACCTCCATACACAGGTGAATCCAGTTATGAGAAAGCGTATTTAAGGGAGGCCATTTGTAAGATTCCCTCCTTTTTAAATATTCTCTGAAGAGCAGCAACATGGAGTCTCACAACAACTGTCACATGACCTGAAAACAAAGATTGTTCACCATCCTGGGTTAGGGGAAGGATACAGAAAGCTGTCTCAGAGATTTCAGCTTCTGTTTCCACAGTTAGGTTAGTCAGTGATTAAATGAAGAGCACAGGCTCAGTTCAAGTTAAGGCTCCAAGTGGCAGACCAAGAAAACTCTCAGACAGACAGAAGTGAAGAAGGGTGAGAACAGTCAGAGTCAACCCACAGACCAGCTCAAAGACCTACAACATCATCTTGCTGCAGATGGAGTCTCAGCGCTTCTTCCAACTATTCAGCACACGTCACACAAGGAGATGCTGCATGTGAGAGTGATACAGGGGAGGTCTTTTCTCCTCCCACATCACAAACAAAGCAGGCTGAGATATGCTAAAGCACATTTGGACAAGCAGCTTCATCTTGGAATAAGGTGCTGTGGACTGATGAAACTAAAACAGTTATTTGGGCATAACAAGTAGCGTTATGCACGGAGGAACAAGAACACAACATTCCAAGAAAAACACCTGCTACCTACAGTAAAACATGGTGGTGGTTCATCATGCTGTGGGCTGTGTGGCCAGTGCACGGACTGGGAATCTTGTTCAAGTTGAGGAATGCATGGGTTCCCCTCAATATCAGCAGATTCTGGAGACCGATGTCCAGGAATCAGTGACAAAGCTGAAGCTGCACCGGGGCTGGATCTTTCAACAAGACAACGACCCTAAACACTTCTCAGGATCTACTAAGGCATTCATGCAGAGGAGCAAGTAGAACGTTCTGGAACGACCATCTCAGTCCCCAGACCTGAATATTATTGAAAATCTGTGGTGTGAGTTAAAGAGAGCTGTCCATGCTCAGAAGCCATCAAACCTGAATGAACTAGAGATGTTTGTAAAGAATGGTCCAAAACACCTTCAACCAGAATCCAGACTCTCATTGGTTTGAAGTGTTTAGAGGCTGTTATTTCTACAAAAGGAGGAACTATACCGGTACTGAGTTCATTTCTTTTTTGAGGTGCCCAAATTTATGCACCTGCCTAATTTTCAATTATTGCACACTTTCTGTTAATCCTATAAACTTTGTTTCACTTCTCAAACATCACTGTGTGTGCCTCCTATATGATATATTTAACTGACATTTTTTTTATTGTAACAGCCAATGATTTACAGGAAAATCGTGAAGATTAACAAGGCTGCTTAAACTTTTGCAATCCACTGTAGTCATTGAAAAACAAAGTGTCAATCTCAGCTTGTAAAATAAAAAAAATTACCTACTGACATCTATCAAGTATAAGTAGACCAACAAATTATACATCTTTTTACTTGTATTGTGTCAATTTGATATTTAAAAGTGAAAAAGAAACCACTTTCCTTTGAGGTTGAGTTGGCCATGAGCCAAAACACAGGGGGCTGTAACAGAGTTTTTCTGGTTTCTACAGATTAAAATGTGGCTAAATTACTTATAAAGAGGCACCAAAGCACGCGTAACCCAACAGAAGTTGTGAAAGCGAGCCATGATGAGGAGATAATGATGATTATCTGTTTAAAAGAATTATTACAATTACAGAAATGCTGGGAAAACTCTTAAAGTCCCAGAGAGCAGCTTCAGCTTTTTTCCCAATGGGGTGATGTAGATGGAGAAGCTACAGGACTTGTGTGTGTGTGTGTGTGTGTGTGTGTGTGTGTGTGTGTGTGTGTGTGTGTGTGTGTGTGTGTGTGTGTGTGTGTGTGTGTGTGTGTGTGTGTGTGTGTGTGTGTGTGTGTGAGCTCACCTCTCTGCTCAAAACAGAGACATCTGCCTCCTCACACAGGCCATATGCCTTGTAACTGGAGCCCTCTCTAGCCTCCATCCTCCTGTTTCACTTTCATGTCTTTTTCTCTTTCTGTTGCCCATCTTGTTGTCTTTGATGGAGAGCCAGAGGCTGGCAGGAGCTCCGGCTCCAGAGCTTTGTGGGCACACTGACTCCCTCTGTAACCTTCCTTATTAAACCGGCAAACATGTACACACACACAAATGCATACACACACAGATGCATGTAGATAGCTGGAGATAGATTATAAAAAAACTAAATTTATCATACTGTAACGGAATGAAATGACTGTTTCCCCTCTCCTCTGCACAGAACTAGTGTGTATGAGATATGGCTTCAAGGTCTCATGCATTCGCTTCTAACCTTCTTCTTTTCAGCTCAGCAGAAGAATGAAGAATGGACTCTCTCCTTTTAATTAATCAAAGAATTCTATTTTAATAAAGCTTATCCAACCAAGTGTTAGTCAATAAATAAGATGTGACCAATCTGTGAAATCAAAATATTTATTACTTTATTATAATCCCATAGAATATAAAGGTACTATGACTTTGAATGTTCCAACAGGGCTGATTTCACGTAGCGTTAAAAGACATGACACATTACTTTCACTGACCCAATCAGATATTGACAGAGGTGTGGTTTTGGTGGTGTTCGGAAAATCTGTCAACTTTTCATTCGACTATAAACCAAAACATCTGAAGTATAAAACTATGCCACGTCATCTCTAACGCCAGTTCAAAGCGTTCTAGAGAAGTTGTCAGAGTGGCCAATCCGTAACTGTCCTCTTCAACCGAAAGAACCAACAACAAGCTGGAAAATTCCTTGCTGTTCCAACTGCTGCAACGATTCCTTTCAGAATAAAAGCTGAACCATCAAGACCCAGGCGGATCTCGCAGACGCCAACAAATTGTCGTGACCCGGAAGTATCTCAAGACGGGTGGTTGGCTGCCGTGGCTGCTTCTACCGGCTCCTGCTCCACAAGGTCAAGCTGGACCTTTACACCTCCTGATCTAGACGGGGACCTCCGCTCAGGGTATGTAGACTGACAAATGGCATTGAATGTGTTTATGGACCTCCTAACCAAAGCTTAACGCAAAAACATCACCTTCAGTTCTCATCAGAACTAATCGCTTCTTCGGATTTGCTGGTTCTGAGCAAGATTACACCTCACCCCATTCACCGTCTCATTCACTTTGTTACACCATACATCTAGTGTTTAAAGTTAGTCTAGTTTAATTTGTTTAGTAATACATTTTTAAACTTTTAAACTTGACTCTCTCTCTTCTGTTGTCTCTGAGTGAATACGAAGCTGTTTTCTAATCCCTGCATTAAAAGTTCCAATCTTCTGGTTCAAAATAACTTCACAGATCCATAAGGTTGATTTCATATTTACTATGGAGTCCTACGCCTTATGGCTTATTAAATAACATGTAATTTAAATCATTAGATTACAATAGAGAAAAAAAGATTTGCACTGCAGTAAGTCTGCATGGCATCATCAAGCGTCACCAACACGTGAAACTGACCTAATATCAAAGCACATCACGCACTAATGTCATACTGATTCATTATATGAGTCCACTTTTCCAAAAGGGCTGTAAAATATTCACTTTGGATCATTGGCCCTGCTCCTTATAATGGTCTTTGCTGTCATTATTATGGTTAACCAGCTAAACGCAGGTGACACAAAATCGGTAACTTGAGAGCAGAGCCATGTTTTGCTCTGATCTAAAAGGCCCTTGTCTTTCTGTTTGTGTTTCAGCGTTTTGAACATAAAAACCATGGTGGGTAAAAGCAGCAGCTTTTTAGACCAAAACAAAACAGAAACAAATAGAAAGCAACACAAGTTGCTCCAAACATGAGAGACATATTTGGTTTAAAGAAGAATTAAGATGATTTTTTTTCTTTTTCTTTTTTGTTTTGTAAAAAACATTTAATAGCTCCATGGTCAATACAAAACACCACATTCTTTGAATAAAACCCCTCTCACATGTCATTTGAGCAGTTTTGATCTTTACAGTTTCAGTACCTCCCAGAATGAGCCGTTTCTGGGCTCTGGAACTTTAAGAAAATGAGCTGGAGCTGGCCACGCCCACCTATTCCCTGCTCAGGCTGCAATAAGCTGAGAAGCTCCAAAATCTGAGTGGGGCTCAGAGTAGAGCTGCTGCTCTTCCAGTAGATGAGAGGTGGTTTTATGCTACTTTCCCTGTTTGTGACATCGACAATGGGGACTATTTTTAAAACATCTTATTTTAAGCACATAATTTTTAAAACCAAACACTGATAAAATATAAATAAATAAATAAATTAAAACACTTGTTTTTTTCTTTCAAGTTTGGAGTATTTTTAAGAGGTAGTAGATTCCCACATGGTAGCACCAATGGATGCATTAATGTTTCCCCTTTAAGACATGTTGTCAACAATATGAATAAAAGCAAAAACTGTTTCATTTTGTAAAAAGAAAATAATCATTACAAATTTTACTTTGAAAAATTCTTGTATCCAGTCAGTTTTATATTTAATGCTTTTTTTTGCTGAAGTTGGCCAATTTGATCTGAATCCTCTTCTAGGCGGGCAAACCTCTGAAGTACTGTACCACCAAACATCATTTGTGCAGCAGATTTATCATGGTGACCACATGAGATCAATGTGTTCTTTCTTCTAAAATTGCTCTAGTGTCATTTTCGAGCTTTGTAAACTTCTATAATAACATTATTTTGTGATCACAAGGCAGACACATTCTGCTGATTGGATCTCTTAGTACTTGGAGTTTGTCTTGTGAATAATTTTTAGCTTCTATTACACCAAATTACATCTAAAGTCTATAAATTTAACTAAGTTTAAATTTGCTGTAGTGGCCATCTTAAAAATGATTGATGAAGATGTTCTGGGAGTTTTGTTTGCATTCATCCAAATGGTGGTGCTTTGGCAACCTTAGGGGGTGTCTTTCTAGCAGCCGTGTGTGGGACCTCAAGGGGTCTAAGACGGTGGCCATGGGTTACTGCCTGATAACCGTGTCGCTCCTGGGTGGGTCTGGGTGAGGGCCTGGTGGCTTAGGTTCTGGAGCTGATCGTCCCCAGGTGGGGGTCTGAGCTGGACCTAGGAGGATTGGATCCTGGCTTGTATGCTGCTGGTGACATGGGCAGGTACATGTGGCAGTGCCTGGCCCTGGGGCCTTGGGTGGACCTCGGTTCTTCCTTAACTGGCAGGAATACTTCTACTTCCCTGGGGGTTTCCATTATTCCATGTCTGGGGCTTGGATCAGCTCCATGTATCTATGGGTCCTGTAGAGAAACTTTACATACAGAAGCACGTGTACACACATAGGCACTCACATTGTGTTCTCACAAGTATGGACTCTGGTGTTTTTGACACATTTCCTTGGGCTGTGGTTGGCACCACCTGCACCATGAATAAATTATCACTATGTGCTTTGTTACTACTATATATCCTCATGTTGTTGACACAGATATGTTGGTTCTGTTGTATTTTTGAATTGGCCTGTCCTAGTATATAGTGATTGACTTTTAACAAAAAAAAACCAAACATTAAAATTAAATTTTACATCTGCAAAAATGACCAAGTTATGTCCATTTAGAGCTTTTCTGAGGTCAGTTGTCGGTGGCTGCCATATTGAACTGGGTTGATTCAAAGTTAATCAGTTGTACATGTACAAACATCTGTCCAGTGGTTCATGATGTTTTTTTAAGCCACCTTCCACACTGACCAATCACAAAACATTATCACGTGGTGCCAGAAAGCAAAAGTTAAAACGATTGATTGTTTCTGTTGTTTCTTTTTTGGGGTCAAGAAACACATCCACTTTCAAAGCTCCAATAAAAACCTACAATTCAAAGTGTTGCATGTTTGTTTATGTCAGGTATGAGTTGCAGGTAGCAACCTCATCGGAAAGAAAGACAGAACTCGTCGTCTCAGCCCAGCTTGTTCAGTTTTACTCCTGAGGAGTTTAAGAACGCAGGGACATCTAATCCACCAGCTGCACGATCCTGATCCCAACAAAGTCTTTAAGGTAGAATTTCTTTCTGAAATGATGCAGGATTTTTATATTTCTGAAATGGGATGTAACATTGCAGAAATTACAGCACAAACACATAGCAAACAAACAAACAATTTGACCAAACAAGCAGGTGTTCATTTATCAGCCGACACAGATTCGTTATGCACAGATGGACATGAAGGGAATCGCGATGTGCTTGAGTTCAGGCGTCTCGTCTGTATCTTGAATCCAGTTAAGCCTTGTACCTGCCAGTCGGAGGATTTAAGACTGAGAGTCTACAACCAGTCTGTCACTGTGCTACCCACTCCAGACAATCACACACTCTCACACACACACAAACACACACACACACACACACACATGCACGGCGCACACACACACACACAAACACACACATACACGCACGCATGCACGCACACAAACACACACATGAATACGAGCACACACACTCTCTCTCTCTCTCTCTCTCACACACACACACACAAACACACATGCACGCATGCACGCACACAAACACACACATGCATACGAACACACACAAACACACACACACACATACATACACGCACGCACGCACACAAACACACACACGCATACGAACACACACACACACACACCACCAGTTTGGCATGTGCAGCAGTGCCTGCAAGCAATGTTTACTTATGTGAAATTAAGAACGTGTGTGTGTGTGTGTGTGTGTGTGTGTGTGTGTGTGTGTGTGTGTGTGTGTGTGTGTGTGTGTGTGTGTGTGTGTGTGTGTGTGTGTGTGTGTGTGTTTTGGTAAGGAGAAGTTGATCGGGAGATGGTCTGGTCCACTCAACTGTTGTGTCTCCCTTCAAATGCAGCCCTTTCAGGACTGCACAAATGTCATCAAATTGCAACAGCCTCCGCAGTGAGTGATGTCATTGATCAGTGCCAAAACAAATCCATAGTAGCATTACTGTAATAACAGTAAAAGTTGTATTCTGTTTAGGTACATCATTTATTTGGAGGATTTGGAGGAGAATACATTTGGATGAGCTGCAGCTGTAAAATGTGGTGTTAAATGACCAGACGAAGCTCCATTTTTTGCAGTGCTCTGTGACACAACAAAGCCCAGTGGACTATGTCGTTATGGGGTGAATCCCACTGTATTTTTTGGTGTTACTTCTTTTGCTTCCATTTCTACTTCACAAGCTGGTCTGAGAGGGAAAACCTGGAGGTTCCTTCTCTCCAGTTACTCTATTATCTCTCCTGGAGGATCACAGTCAGGGAGGATTCACAAAGCCTCAGGATTGTTCTGGGTCTACACTGAGGGCTGCCTGGAAAACCTCCACAGTGAAGGGGCCAGGAGGCATCCTGATCAAAGCCTAAGCTTACTCAGACGACGCCTTTCAATGAGGAGGAGCAGCCACTGTTCAGAGCTCCTTACCTCACCTCTGAAGCTGAGGCAAGCCGATTTGAGTTGTTTGTAACCCTAAACACATAGCATGTTTTATAACAGTTACAATGAACAGTTGTTATAGATGTTACAGATGAATGAAACTCTGTTTTCTTAATCTTTATAAAAAAAGTAAATAATGAAACATAAACATGACAGCCGATAAATGTTTTATTGTTATGAACACTTTGAAGACTGGATACATCTTTGGTTCTACAATCTGACTTCTTTAGCTGTATATAAAATGTACATCTGCATTTATCCCAAAATTACAAATGTTACAATTATTTCACAGTGTAATACAATCTCATATAAAACCCACTGAATTAAGACAAATACAGTTTTAACACAGCTTTCTTTAATACACATGTATGTTTATTAAAGAGTTAAATATGTCACCATGATAAGGAGTCAGTGGTAAATATGCACCTTATAAATAATACACACACAGAGTAGATTATCTGTTGGATTATCAGTTAAATAAAAAGGGTTGGTGTTAGGAAAGGCTCTTTTATTTAATATAATCTGCTATTCATGGGTTCATTAGTGCCAGAATTGGATCAGTAAGGATGTGAAAAAAGGAAACCAGATGTGAACAAAGACGATTTGTTTTTCAGGTAGATTTTTGAAACATTTAGACCAAATGTGCAGAAAAAAGAAACAAAATGACAGAAATGCAGTCGGTGTGAAACGGTCAAAGAAGAGTTAGAAAACGGGTGACAGCAGGGAGGGAAGGGAGTGAGGTAAAGATTACCTCCACAGACCTTTAACACTGATAGAATGTTGTTTGCTGCAACCTTGCTGTGCATCTGTTTGTTAACTGCGTCGCTATGGTAACCTACGTGACAGTGTCAGGGCTTCAAGTCACCAAGGGGGGGTGGTGACCTTGTCATTGACAAGTCCACACAGCTGCATCCATCTCTTTCTCTATTTCTGTCTCCGTTTCAGTCTATCTGTCTACTGAGCCAGCCCCCCCCCCCCCGGAAAAGAGCTGGCTCCTTCCTTCTGCAAAAGCAGCCAAATGTGTTCTACGTCTTGATCACTGGACTTGGAGTGAATGCGATGTAGAAAAGGAGCACCCAGCCGCCGGGTGCTTTAGACGTTACTGGGACCTGAAGCAGGAGGAGCAGGTCCCGCCCCTGTCCGTCTCTAACTGAGGGGTGACCGTGTCGGGGATTTCTGACTGGAGCATGTCATTCTCGCTGGCGATGATGTGTTTGACTAAGCAGTTGGCGGCCTCATCAATGTTGATGTTCTCCTGGAAAAAAGGAAAGTTAGGGACGTGAATGAGGAGGATTAGGAAATGATGGAAACCCGGAGACAGAGCAGGTGATGTAATCAAATAAGCCGTGACTAAAACAACTAAAATGCTGGCATAACCTGAGAAGGTAGTTTTATTAACAGACAGTATGTTTTTATATGTAACAGTGGAAATAGTCACACAAGTCAGTTAGATTTGATAAGTCATACTTAATTCCAGTTAGAATTGAAATATTCATCTGTAAACAATATTTATCACACTCACAGTCACCTTTAAATGTATAGAAAGCTAATTGGTTAAAGAGTCTTTAATTCATACAAGGATAAATGGGTCGTTGTTGGAAAGGTTACCAATGAGTAAATAACCTGTTGTAGCTCTTTGAACAGCTTGGGTTTAGTGTTAGTCGAAGCAAGACCAAAGGGGATTTCTGCCATCACAAAGAGAAAATGTTTCACAAATGACAGATATTAAACAAACAAAAGCTAACTGAACTGCTCAGCAGCCAACTGTCACGGGATGAGTAGGAGATGGTTAGGACCCAAAATGCAGATACCCCAGGATGACACGAGGCAGGAGATGATATAAAGAAAATTCCTTTATTTTGAAGGATGAACAAAAATAAATCCAAAAAGCAGGGAGCCAAAAATCCAAAAAAAAAAAAAAAAAAAACCTGAATCAGGAGAACAAAAGCTCACTTAGAGCACAAACTGGGGACGAGACACAAAGCTCACACAGAGCACCAAAAACCACGCTGACAACAACAATGGAACGACAACACACTGAGACAAGACAGGGCTTATATGCATTGGGACTGGAGTGATTGGAGACGAGGAGCAATTAGGGAAACAGGCAGCAGGTGTGTGGAGTGAGGGCTGGAGGGAAAGCAGGTGAATACAATTATCTAAATGGGGAACAGAACCAGAGGAGGGCAGATAAACCTAAAACTATAAAACACAAAACTAAACCTAAAGACTGAGGGAAGGACTCACACATACACCGAGCTGGGGGAGGACACACACACACACACACACACACACACACATACCGAGCTGGGGAAGGACATGCACACACACACACACACACACGCACACACCGAGCTGGGGAAGGACACGCACACACACACGCACACACATACCGAGCTGGGGAAGGACACGTACACACACACACACACACACACATACCGAGCTGGGGAAGGACACGCACACACACACACACACGCACACACCGAGCTGGGGAAGGACACACACACACACACACACACAAACACACACACACAGAAATAAAATACCTATGTAAACTGAGGTGGGGAGACTAAGAGACATGAAGAAAACCAGGAGGGAGCTGGGGACAAAAAGGCTGGAGCTACAAGGACACAGAACTTGAAGGAAAACCTGGAGGGGCTGGGGATGACTGAATGAACACAGGACCTGGGAGGAATGATTTAAAGGGCTACAAACAGAAGACACATAAATGAGACGCAGACAAAGGACACATGAGGGCGCTATGAGACACAAAAGGGGAATCTAGGGAGGGATGGAGAACACAAGGAGACACATGAGGGAAGACGCAGACGCAGACCATGCCACCAACCAATGCCATGATGATTATAAAGTCCCTGCTGGAGGTGCCCCAGGCTGCGCCAATGCTAATGCCAACTGCCAATGCTACTATTTGTACTTGTAAACAACAGTAACTCCAAATAGACCGTGTTATGAAAAAGTATTCATTATGATTTTTTATCTGATTTGTTTTAAAAGGACACCAACTAATTTTGATTCACTCAGTCTAGCCATTAGCTTATCAATCTCATCAGAAATATTCAGTTTCCAGAGGTGAATCAAATGGTCCTCGATGGATTCGACACAAGATATTATGTGTTAGTAACTTTTCTACAAAAAAACATTTAAAAGTATCTGAAGTGTCTTTTCAAACTTTAGCGTCTTAAATTTGAGTTTAAGACATGTCAAATCGTTTTTTAAAACCACAAAGTCATAGTGAGATTAACCTTCACAGACCAGAGTGTCCGCCCTGGGACTGGAAGATCAGAGCTCAAATCCCAGTCGGGTCATACCAAAGACTTTAAAAATGGGACCCAATACCCTCCTTATAGTCTGCAGTTAAGGGGTGTGTGTTGGCATGCATCTGTAGAGGGGAGACAATGTGGTATATTACGAGATTTGCAATTTTATGACTGAATTTAACCTAACGGTAATTACATATTAGCAAGACCCAAACTCATCATACGACCCAGGAAAGCTCTTGATTCCTACTTTTAGGTGACATCATAGATTGTAACGCCATGAGGCTTAACCATGAATTATATTACTGAAATAAATAAATACACAGCAGTGTTCCTCTGCTGTTTTTCCTTTAAGGAAACTCAATTAGAAATCAGCAAATTTGTTCTGCATCTGCAGAAATATTAATAAACAACATGGTAAAAACATGCTACGCAAATTACTCTAATGAACCTAAAAACTCTTTTCACTTTAATCTTCACTCAGAGCTGCGGTTTTCATATAACAATGCAAAATGATCCTCCTTCTCATGCTTGTGTAAATTATAATTATTCTGTCACTAATTGGTGCATTAGTTTAATTTGAAGAGGATTTTCCTGACTTGCAACCATGTCACACCCAAAGAAGCATCCAGACTCCCAAATTAATAAATGAGTTCATCTAGGCTTACTGGAATAAAGCATAATTAATTCATAACCTGGCCATATTAAATACAGATGATGAAGATTATTTAAACAATTTGAACAAATTTAGGAAGAAACTCTTGATGAAGTTCACAGAAGAAGAATACACATGAGAAACACACACACACACACACACACACACTAGCAATAGCAATAGTAAACAAATTGATAAAATATTGCGATACACTCACATCCCACAGCGCACCATCCTTTTCTGATTTCATCCTTGTCAAAATAAAAGCGCACCACCAAACCTGCCCTCCATTCTCATTACCCTCCCTGTACTCTCTGATGCATGCAGAATGTGTCTTGAGCTGTTCAAGATAAGATGTTCATGTAATTCTTCTGGCAGCTGATTTGAGCTGAGGAGCGACAGACTCCTGAAACTCATTCTCCTCAAAGGGAGACTGCATGTGTTGCTATTTGAGGCATAAATGTGAATATTACCCAGCATTCATGGCCCATCGCTGTTTACATTATAGTTACTAATGTAATAAAAGTGGTTGTAAAATGTCAGCATGACTCCGGTGAGGAATATTCACAGCAGCTTTTTTTATTCAATAATAAACACAAAATGCTGCTTTAGTAAAAACCGAGCCAGGCTGTCATAAAGCAGTTTTTCACTTTTACACATTATATGAACAATAATCAGTTCTCCTTTGTTTCAGAAACACAACATGGCTTTGATTATCAGCCTCAGCTACTGCAGGTCTCTCTCTCTCTCTCTCTCTCTCTCTCTCTCTCTCTCTCTCTCTCTCTCTCTCTCTCTCTCTCTCTCTCTCTCTCTCTCTCTCTCTCTCTCTCTTTTTTTTTCTTTCCTTCTTTCTCTCCCTCTCTCCCCATCATTTTCTCGCTCTCTCTCTCACTCTGTCTCTCCCTCTTTCTTTCTCTCTCTCCCCATCCTTTTCTATCTCTCACTCTCTCTCTCTCACTCTCTCTCCCCTCTTTCTTTCTTTCTTTCTTTCTTTCTTTCTTTCTTTCTGTCTCTCCCTCTTTCTTTCTTTCTTTCTTTCTTTTTTTCTTTCTCTCTCTCTTTCTCTTTCTCTCTCACCCTCTCTCTTTTTCTTTCTCTTTCCCTCTTTCCCTCTTTCTTTCTTTCTCTCTCTCCCTCTCTCTCTTTTTCTTTCTCTCTCTCTCTCTCCCACTTTTTCTCTCTTTATCCCTCCCTCCCTCTTACCCTCTCTCTCTCCATTCACTCATAATATACACTGTGAATAGGCAATCTATTTGCTTTACAGCCTTAAATAGACATTTTTAACCAGCTTTATTTATCCAGTGCAACCTCAATAGTTCAAAACACCTCAGTACTGCCAGTCAATATGAGCAGTTTCTGGCAGGCAGTGGCGCCCCCAAGGGGTAGCCAGGGGTGTCCAAGGCCACCCCATTGGCCACTCCAAAGAAGACCACTGTTCTTTAATGAATCATATTAATGTTCACACAAACTATAAATTCATAAAGCGAGAAAAGTTGCTTTTCCCTCTCGCTTTCATCTTGCTTCCTGC
Organism: Nothobranchius furzeri; assembly: GCF_043380555.1. Classification (NCBI taxonomy): domain Eukaryota; kingdom Metazoa; phylum Chordata; class Actinopteri; order Cyprinodontiformes; family Nothobranchiidae; genus Nothobranchius; species Nothobranchius furzeri. Next base: position 34,440,575 of record NC_091753.1, on the reverse strand, counting down.
ATGGGTCTGCTGTTAGTTTACAGCAGCGAGCTCTGAAGAAGACTGCAGTAGTAGTCGAAATGTCAGCAAAAAAAAAAAAAGGTAAAACAACTCCTTTCTGTGTTAAAAAAAGAACCAAATATTGCAGTTTAAATTTGTAGTTTTGTGTGTGTGGAACAGCATTTATCAGTTTTAAATTTTTGATTTCGTACCCGCTTGTCCACGCAGGGTTGCAGGGGGCTGGTGCCTGTGTCCAGCAGTCTCTGGGCAAACAGGCGGGGTACACCCTGGGAGATTGAATTACATGACCTGAAGGGATTATTTTTACTACAACACGGATTATAATGACCATAAACCAGCAAAAGTAATATAATTTGTGCTTTAGACTTCATGAAATGATCTTTTTTCAGCCTTTTTGTTTAGCAGCTTATTGGAGTTGGGTGTTGATGAGGTGGAAAATGTGGATTCTATCATTTAGATGAGCCTCTTCCCATTAAGTATATGTGCAGTTTGCATATGTTGGTGAATAATAATCATGTTTTTGGAACAACTTTGTTGCTAAAAGTGCTCATGGACCTGGTACCTGGTCCGTTGGGTTGAAGTTGTCCCCTAGTGGTGATATGTGGTTAGCGCATCTGAAAACAGACCACAAAAAAACGCCCCACCAAAAAATAAATTTCACCAGACGCCACTGGATGCTACACTTTTTGCAGCAACGATCTTCTGCATTTGATCTGCTAAATTTCATGTGATTTGGTTGGGCAGAAAACTGAACCAATAACCTTTAGTCTGTTTCTCTTGTGCAGGTGTGAGGTGAGCTCAAGTCCAGCTGTTGGACTGTGTTTAGTCTATTTTCTGCTCTTCCCACCAAGCTGTTAGATTCCTAGCTGCCACAGCGAGAGCAGAACGTTGGTGTGGAGCTCAATCAGCTGCTACTCACCACACTTTAGTTACAACTCTTTTGCTTATTTATAATGTGACTTCATTCATATTTTCATGTTTCCACAGATTTTGTTACGATGCAGAGATGCCTTGAAAATACAGACCAAAATCTGTTGTATGTGTGATTAAAAAACTGCTGAAAAGGCTGTTTTGGAATATATTTGTAAAATGAAGGTTTGCATGTAACAAATTTGGACTGATAGATTTTAGGAGCCTTGAACTCTAGCCCTTATATGTCCTAAGTGCATTTTTTGTGCAGACAGGTGTATTTTTGTGGTTAATTATGGCTATGCTACTGCAATGTATCTTTTTGGGGGGGATAAGGGATATTTTGGGGGGAAATATCAAAAATTATAATAAAAAAATCCCCTACTCCATTTAATGTAACACTGAAATCATTTTGTGGCGTTACCGCCCTTAGTGCATTTTTTGTGCCATTGACTCCCATGTAAATAATTTTTTCTAGTAAGCCTATATATATATATATATATATATATATATATATATATATATATATATATATATATATATGTATATATATATATATATACATACGTGTGTGTGTGTGTGTGTGTGTGTGTGTGTGTGTGTGTGTGTGTGTGTGTGTGTAATTTAGAGTTTTTTATGTTTTCCACTAGATTGCACATTTTTCTTATGTATACTGGGAAAATAACTAACGCTGCCTTCAGATAAAAGAAATAATAAATGAAAATATGTTTATGACCATTATGACAATCCAATGTGTTGAAAATGTGCCCATAAAACATATCATCTGGACATAACACACAAAAAAAGTTTATATTTTTATTAGTTTACATTTCTGGTTATGATCATGCACCTGAAAATAAAGGGGAGAAATAAATGAGTTGAATCTCAGGAACGCACAAATATTTTCTTATATTTTGTGAGGACTGAAGCCAAGGACAAAATTTTAGTAAAAAATTGGGAGTTATGAAATATTATATGAGGAAGTATTGTGTCTGCATTTTTTTTTGCACATGAAAGCATGAAAATACACCAAATCTATAAAGTCAAAAAATGTTTTTATCCCTAATTGCAACACTCCAAGGCTGTGACAGTTTAACCCCCTAAAAGGTCATCTGAACATAAAACACAAAAAATTAATAGATTTTTAATATAAGTTTTGTATGTGCACTTTTTTGTGCTCAAACACCACTAAGGTCTTGTTAGAAAGCTAAAAGGTAATATAAGGGCTAGACAAATAGTCCATAGTCAGGGTTTGTATTGGCGATTTACTCCACATTTAGGATTAAATTATCAATGGCTAGTTTTCAGTAATAAGTAAACATAATCAAATTCTATAACTACTTTTTTATGTTTTGTGCTTTCAGTAGAAAACACTGAACTGATAAATTCCCTCGGCATTTCTGGACTTATCTGTATGACAAAGCACCTGATGCAAGTGCAGCTGACCTGGAAAAGCACAGATGGATCGTCTGCTGTGAGTCTCTGTGGGAAAGCAGCAGAAATCTGGGATTTGGAGGTTTATTTGTATGCAGAATTGACTGAGTCAGAGCCTCTGTAGCGGCATTCCCACAGGATCTTCAGGTATCGGGTAGCCTGGCAAGCCAGACTAAATAAATGGATTAGCCCTTTTCAGATAGACATTCTGGAACATTTGTGGACAATTCAATCCGGTTTTTAACTGGAACTGTGTTTTCAGACACACCACTTTTGTACCGGAACTTGTCCTTTCGGCTGCGTTCACACAGCAGGGAAAAGTTCCAGATGTCTGACGGCGGCGGGGGTGGGTGGGTGGGTGGGGGGGGGGGGGTCGGACTTATGTTAAGAAGAAGAAGAAAATATCATTTCTATAGTGCCTCTCAAGATAAAAATCACGAGGCGCTTAAGCATAATTCTGCGCACACGAAGACGCATAAGAGACCTGGATGATGAAGCTCAATGGTTAAAGGAATCACTGAAGCGGTGTGAAGCGCTCCGTCACGCGTCTAGGCGGTACCGTAGGAGGCGAGCTGCCGTGGTTCGCCGCATGCTACAGCAGCGGGCTATCTAGGTGCGCACAGTGTCCCCCGGTCCCCTCCCTCTTGTCCGGAACTTTACCTCACCAGTCTGAAGCAGCCACCCTGTCCGTAACAAGTCCGGACCTGTTACTAGGGGCTTCGTCCGGATAAATTCCGGAACACGTTATCCGGATGTTTGTATTCAGACAGAAAGGTCTTACGGACAGATTCCGGAACATTTCCGTTTTTCATGGCCTGTCTGAAGGGGGCTTTAGTCTGGCCACGCTCCATTGACGGCTCTCGGTTGTGGGGCGGGTTCTACCGTTGTCTTTCAAATGATCTCCGCATTCCACTGGACAATGAATGTGACATACTCTTGTTTCACTCTGTTGCATCATCCCACCCACCAGGCATATAGAGTGCCCTGATTGGCCCACAAAGCGGATAAAGCTCTGTGATTTGTTCACTAAGCAGATAGAGCGCTAGGATTGGCCCACCATTATGGACCAATCACAGCTCTTTATGTGTTTGAAACCCCTCTAGAGAGCTGTGATTGGCTAGCCAGAGTCCTGGTAGGAGCTGCTGAGGTTCCAGTGGAGCGTGCCTAGACCATTCTTTGCAAAGCAAGAATTTGGTCTAGTTCACAATAGGCTAGGTGTCGGGTCAAATAGAATCAAGGATGTTGTCTGTCATTCAGGGAAATGAACGCCAAACAAAAGTGCGTTGAACAACTGACCTGTACCACAGAGATCTAATTGAAGGATGTTCCTTCTTTCTTTTTGATACATAAGTGCCATTTTCCTGTTTATCTTCTGGTTCCGTCACACCGTTGCTTTTCTTCCCCTCCCATACATAAAAACATGCAGCTTGATTAGGAAGAGGATGCAATGCAGTGTGCAATCGGATAGAATATGCAAACATTTTCAGCACAACAGTGGTGTTCTGGTGAATGAAGAGCTCTATAGCTCAGGTGGACTTGACCACAGAGTTTTAACTGAACACTTTATAGATTTTGAATAAAATAATGACCATAGCGTGTGATGATGTCATGCACTCTAATTTTTGAGCTTTCTAAACTCTCCTAAAAGTTAGTAAACAAACTTTTATTACTCCCAAATAGCTCGTACTTCATATATAACGATGTAGATATTTTTGTCTTTTTTGGTACTTGTGTTTCCTTTCACCTGCCATCAGAGTGCAAAGTGAACACAACTAAATTCTAATTTACTTCCACTATATCTAACTTTTATATAATCTCTTCAAAACTCTTCAGCACTTTTTAAATGGTCATAAACCAACATAAAGACAGCAGCCAAAGAAAAGATGGATCTCTAACAATCAGATGCATCTAACTGGTTTACACTGCAACTTGAGTGTTTGAGGACTAATATTTATTCTACTTTACAATCTGAGTGCTGTCAGGGAGTAATAGACAGTTGAGGGGTTACCATGGTGACAGAAATAAGTCCCTTCCAGCTCAGACATTGATTTGGTTTTGGTTCTCCTAACATTTCATTTGTTGTAGTTTAGATTTATAAAGAGAAAGTTCCCAAGTAAGTCTTGAATTTTGGAATTTGGAATTTTTCAGATTTTTAGCCATTTCTCACCTTGGCGGACGTCTCGAACCATCCCACAAAGCCGTTCTCCTGGCAGAACTGCTCCATCTTTATTCCATTATTGGTCAGTACATCCCGACCCTGGTCGCATTTATTCGCTAGCAGCACTGTGGCTATGTGTTTCCCGTTTGCAAGTGTCAGTTTGGAATCCAAGTCTTCCTTCCATTTTGTGACGGCCTCAAAGGAAGCGAGCCGCGTCACATCGAACACGATGAAGGCGCCCATGGCTTCACGGTAATATACACGAGTCATGTTGCCAAACCTCTCCTGACCTAGAACACACACAGAAAAGCACAAAAAGACATGTTTTGTTTACTTTACACCTTTACAGTTTCATGCATCTACTATTGCATTCGTTATAATGAAAAGATCAGATTTTACGCCGCATGCTGAGATGATAAAGTGTCACTTCACAGCTTGTTTCATGCACCTGTGCTTGACGCACGCTCACAGACTACGTTCAAAAGAGTTTTTAAAAGTGAAGCGGAGGGTGAAGAAGAGACAAATAGAGACAAGTTGGCAGAAGAAACAAAGTCATCTTGTGTGTTTTTGTGTGTGTTTGCCTGTGAAATTATTTGCAAAGATTCCTGCAGCTAGAAACGAATTGAATAATGCCTGCTGGAAGTTTGCTTCCACAAAAAGAAAAGTACCAAGCATTGTTTCTACTGAACCACAATAACATAAAATGAAATAAAAATCTAATTCTGGACATTTTCCCTTTGTAACTCCTCCTCACAAGAACCTGCATGAGATAGTTTGTTTTCTAACAGAAGTGTTACAGACATGCACAGGTGGATCGGAGGCACGGGGCCGGCTGCAGAACAGCTGGCATGGGCACAGTTTTGCTCAAGGACACAATAGATGAGCAGGTGCTTTCTGAAATAGATATGTAAAACATAAAGAAATATCCAGTTGGTTGGTTTGTGTGCATGTTTTCATTCTGATTATTAAAATGATTTTGTCACATGCCTAATTGCAAAGATGCTTATATTTTGTTTAGATTTCAGGATGACAGATATTTCTGCCCACTTCAAAGTCAGATGTTTCACAAGGCATGTGGTGGAATAAGAAGACACCAATAGCATAGGAAGTCCCAAGAACTGTGGCATGTTGTCCAAGAATGTTTCTCAATTTGGATCCATCTCTAAACAACAATCCTTTAAAAAAGAAACACTTACAGCACTCCTATGTGTTTTCACTCCCACTTTGGACCTCCGGGCTTACCTAGCAGGGTTTTTTCTGTTTCAAGTTTCAAGTTCACTTATTTTGTCAACATTTGCAGTGCTCTCTAGCATAAATTAATGCCTTGTGAGTCAATCTTGAGGAAATGAGCTCTTGTGCTCCTGTTTCAGGATCTAGAATGAGCCAGAGCAGACAAAGAGCAGCAGGATGGATTTGGAGTCTTATTTCCTGATATTTGGATAGCTCTTCTCTGATTGGATAACAGAGAAAGCAACTCTACCACTGCCTCTGTTTGCTCTGCAATGCTGATGTTTTATCTCCACAAATAACACAACCCCGGAGGAGTTCTGCTGTGTGGTGGAATTGCTAATGCTAACAGTTAGCTTTTACTAGTCGAGACGTGCTCTGCTGTTTCCTGGATGCTTAAACAACAACATTTTTCTCCTTCGCGAGCTGAGATGGGTGAGTCCATGAACATTAAGGGAGTGTGACATAGGCTGGCTTTTCTAATCCCAGAGTTTCCCCGTCTATTTTCAATCCCTCGCTAATGCAGGAAATGGGATAGAAGACTATTTTCACACTGAGCCTGCATGTAAACTCAGAGTGACCGACCATATTTTAAAAAGAACAAGAAAAAAACAGCTTCTCAGTGGAATTGATTTTTAAGTGCTCTGCAGTTCAGTTGGTCCTTATTTTGTTCATGTGACTAATTCATCAAGTAGATTCAGTTTTATAGATGTTATCTATGTTTTAAACCAGTGTCTAAATGTTGCAGTATTTATTTGATATTCATCATAAATATGTCAGAAATTAGACACTTTTATTATTTATACTGTAATCATCACAAAACATATAACTTTGCCACCTACTGCCAAAACTGTTTTTCACGTGTTACATTATCAGAAAACTAAAAAATCAAAGGCTGCTACTGATCGAAGCCTACTGTATATATTTCTATTACTTCTATAGTAGAAATTCTACTTTATTTCAAATATATACATCATTAAAACAATCTAATGCTCTGAGAATTTCTTATTATTCTTCTTTTGACAAGAGGATGTATGAATGAATGAATGGACGAACGAACAAATGAACAACTTAATTAATTAATTAATTATTGATAAGAATTTTTGCTACATTTTAGGAGAATTTTATAACTGAGTTGAGTCTTTTTTTATGGAAATTCAAGTTCAGAATAATAATATGATCACTATTTATAGTTTAAATCCATTCATGAAGCCTTAAGCCAGTTAATTAAGACCTAAGTGTAACTTTATGTTATTTACGTGTTTGGGAATCATGTTGTGTCACCATGTGAGCTCAGGTCTTAGAGAAATGATAAACCAAAATAGAGTGGATGACATTGTTTATCATGGGAAAAGAATCCAAAACAGAAGTGATATATCAGCTCTGTGGCAGGAGGGAACTTCAGTCCCTCATCAATTCCCAGACTCACCTGTCGTCCTCAGTACAATAAAATCACAAAAGAAATCACGGAATAATCTGACCTGATCAGAACTAAAATGTAAAATTTTCAGGTCCTTCGTGTTCGCCTCCATCTCTTCAGACCAAGTGCAAAATTCAATTCAAAAATACTTTATTAATCCCAGAGGGAAATTGATTGCTGCAGTAGCTCAGAATAATAATAATAATAAAGTCATCAAAGAGTTATTGTATATTACATTGGCTTTTGGCAGGAAGGATCTCCAGTAGTGGCCAGTGTTGCAGCAAAACTAAAGAAGCCTCTGACTGAAGACACTCTTCCGTTGTTGGACAGTCTTGTGAAGAGAATGCTCAGGGTTGTCCATAATTTTTTTGATCCTCTGGAGAATCCTTCTTTGCATTATCTCATCCAGTGGTTCCACAGTCGTTCCCAGAACAGAACCAGCCTTTTTTATTAGGCTGTTGAGCCTTTTCAGGTCCCTGCTTCTGATGCTACTACCCCAACAGATGATGGCTGAAGAGATTACACTCTTAACAACAGACTTGTAGAAGATCTGCAGCATCTTGCTACAGACATTGAAGGACCTAAGTGTCCTCAAGAAGTGCAGTCTGCTGTGTCCCTTCTCGTAAACGGCTTTGCTGTTCTTTCTCCAGTCCAGTCTGTTGTCCAGGTGAACTCCAAGGTATTTGTATTCCTCAACCACCTCCACTTCTTCTCCCATGATGGAAACAGTGTTTGACTCCACCCTGGTTCTTCTGAAGTCTAAAATCATCTGCTTTGTTTTGTTCACATTCAAGGTCAGATGATTGTTTCCACACCATGCCACAAAGTGCTCCACCAGCTCTCTGTACTCAGCTTCCTGTCCATACACCCGACAACTGCAGAGTCATCTGAGTATTTCTGTAGATGGCAGGTCTCTGATTTGTACTGGAAGTCTGAGGTGTACAGGGTGAAAAGGAATGGTGAGAGTACAGTCCCCTGTGGTGCTCCAATGAAACTGATCGCCTGCTTTGATGTGCAGTTCTTCAGCCTCACAAACTGTGGTCTGTTTGCAGGTAGTCTTTAATCCAGGTGATAGCTGAGGTCCCCACCTGTGTCTTCGGGAGTTTCTGGCAAAGTACATCAGGCTGGATTGTGTTAAGTGCACTGGAGAAATCAAAGAACATGACCCTCACAGTGCTGCCTGCTTTGTCCAGATGACAGTGGGTTGGTTGAAGCAGCTGGATGATGGCAACGTCAACTCCAACTCCATGGCGATAAGCAAACTGCAGCGGGTCCTGATATGTTCTAGTTTGCTTATTCAGGTGGACCAACAGGAGTCTCTCCAGGACCTTCATGATGTGGGATGTCAGGGCAACCGGTCTGTAGTCATTGACTGATGTGCGAGTTTTCTTTGGAACTGGAACAAGGCAGGATGTCTTCCACAGCACTGGAACCTTCTCCTGGGCCAGGCTAAGGTTGAAGAGGTGCTGCAGAATCCCAGAGAGCTGCTCTGCACAGGCCTTCAATACCCTGGGGCTGACACCATCTGGACCTGCAGCCTTGTTCCTGTTCGGTCTCTCCAGCTGCCTCTTTACCTGACTTCTAGAGACAGATAGGTGGGGGGGGGGGGGGAATGGGGGGGGGGGGAGGTAAATGGGGCAGCAGCATCTCCTGACTTGGTTGAAGACAGATTTATAGAACCAGAAGAGTCCATGACTGCGTTAGAGGATAAAGGAGCTGGCGTGTGACAGGAAAATGTTGGATCAGAGGAGGATGGGATGCCTGATTGGCTGGGGACAGGCGAGGAGGATGCTGGGTTTGTTCCTGAACTGAACCTATTGAAGAACTTGTTCAGTTCATTGGCTGTGTCCAGGCTGCCATCTGTGCAATCCTTCCTCTGCTTGATGCCTGTGATCTTCTTAATCCCTGACCAGACATCTCTGATATTGTTCCTCCTTAGTTTGTTCTCCAGCTTCTTCCTGTATGCCTCATTGCTGTCTCTGATCTTGATCTTCAGTTGCTTCTGTATACCCCTCAATAATTCTCTGTCTCCCTCCTTGAAGGCTCTTTTTTTCTCATTTAGCAGATTCTTCAGTTCACTGGTGATCAAGGGTTTGTTATTAGTGAAGCATCTCACTGTTCTGGTGGGTATGATGTTGTCCACACAGAAGTTTATGTAGTCAGTGACACATCCAGTCATGACATTGATGACCTCTTCATATCCTTGGCAGAGAGTCATCCAATCTGTGGTCTCAAAACAACCCTGCAGGGCTTCTTCAGCATCCTGTGACCATTTTATCACAGTTCTTCTTGTCACAGGTTGCCTCTGAACAAGTGGTTTGTATTCTGAGCAGAGAAAAACAAGATTGTGATCTGATTGTCCCAGAGGAGGTCTTGCTTTGGACATGTATGCATTCTTTACATTTGCATAACCCAAATCCAATGTCTTGTTTTCTCTGGTGGAGCAGCTGAGAAACTGTTGAAATGTTGGAAGTGTAGCAAAGAGCGAGGCATAATTAAAATCACCAGATATAGCCACAAATGCATTGTGGTGCTGGGTTTGTAGCTTAGCAACAACGGACTTGATGCAATTTGCTGGGTTCTTTATGCTGTATAGGAAACAATTTTTCTGATTGGCTTAATGAACTGACCTGAATTGGAATATTTATTATGTGAAGTGCCTTGAGATGGCTCTTGTCGTGATTTGGCGCTGTATAAATAAAATTGAATTGAATTTAACTGAACTGATGGCATCACATGCATTTTCAGCAATGGCTGAAGGTGAAATATAAACGGTTGCCAAGACAACACTGTTGAACTCTCTTGACAAATAATATGGGTGACAACTTACTGCCAAGAGTTAAACATCTGGGCTGAAGAGACGACATTTCACTGAAACATGACATGGATGGCACCATCTGTTGTTGACATGCACTGCCACTCCATCTCCTTTTCCCGCTCCTCTTCAGATCTCTGTCTGCTCAGTCAGGAATCCTGGCAGAGAGACGCTGGAATCGGGGATATGGTCCTGCAGCCACGTCTCAGTGAAACACATAACACTGCACTGCCGAAACTCTAGCTGAGTCCTTGACAGGGCTTGGAGTTCCTCCATCTTGTCGGCCAGTGATCTCACATTGCCCATTATGATAGATGGAAAAGATGGTTTGAATTTCCTCTTTCTCTGTCTCCGTTTTGCTCTCGCTCTGCACGCACGCTTCTTGCGTTTTAGTTCATTTGGGATTTGTGGCTTCAGTTGAGGTATTATTTCAGCCTTTCCAATGTTCATCAGCTGCTCTCGATTGTAACCCAGCTTGTTGCCATGGCTATGCATCATAACAAATGCTCTAAAAGTGAAAATATTGCAGTAAAAGTTCTCCAAGCTTCACAGCACCAGAAACAGAAAAGTAAAATGTCCAAAAAAATACTGTTTTTCTTGAGAAACTAGAAGAAAAAATGTCCAAGAAAATGCAAAACTTACATATAGTCAACAGAGCTACTCCAACATGCAGCCACCCAGAGCAGCGCAGTTCCGGAATTTATCGCCTTCAAAGTACAGCACAAGACCATTAGCAGTTTTCTCCAAGGCAGATACTCTTTAGTTAATAATAAAAGCTTTCTACATCCAAGGAATCGGGCCTCAAATCTCCCTCACATGAGTTGGAGACACATGACTGCTTGCATTCACTGGAGAGAGCAGCACAGGAGAGGAGAGAGCAGCAGGTCAGAGGATTCTTCTAAACCTCAGCCGATGCTCATGTGACATGAGACCGCTGTAGCCTTCAGGTTTTTTCATCTTACTCAGCAGTGCTCCAGCCAAAAGGTTTACACTTATGGGTCATTTTCAACTGCAGCAAAGGTAATTAAAGCATTACAGGTGAACTAGTCTTAAAAAGGTCCAATTCATAGATTTATAAAATCCAAATATATCTAAAAACACAGAGTTGTTTACAAACAACCTAAAAACTGCATTTGGATCAATTAATGATCTGATTTCAGGCCCAGCATACCAGGTACAGAAATTCAGACAGAAACTAGTGCTAACACCCACCGTCATGGGTTTTATTTTTATTACAGTCTTTTTAAAGCTTGAAGGATTAATGTTTAACATGCTGAAGCGTTTTTAATTCAATTCAATTCCATTTTATTTATATAGCGCCAAATCACGACAAGAGTCATCTCAAGGCACTTCACATAATAAACATTCCAATTCAGGTCAGTTCATTAAGCCAATCATAAAAAATGTTTTCTATAAAAGGAACCCAGCAAGTTGCATCAAGTCACTGACTAGTGTCAGTGACTTTACAGCAATACCAAATGGTTTGGCAACACAATCCAATCTGTGTTAACAATTGTAAAATATCCTATTATTTAGTACAAATGTGGAAAGAATAAAAGAGAATTATTCATTTCAAAAAATCCATTTCAATCTTTGGCATTTGGAAACCATTAAAATGTTTTAACTAAATGAAAATCGTTTGATTCTTTCATTGTTGGAAAAGACAACTTGTTTTATTGTTTAGTGTTTGCTCATTTAAATCCTTAATTTCGTAGAAAATCCCCTCATTACTCGTTTTTCTTCTCTTCTAGATTCATTAGAACGCTAATAAAAATTTAAATCCCATAAAAACTCCATAAACTAAAAACCCTAGTTCTGATTCGGCATGCGTAACGCTGGTGCGTAAAAGTTGGAGCTCTACCTGCGATGTCCCACAGCTGCAGGCGCACCGTCTCCTGGTCCCAGTTCAGGACTTTGAGAGCGAAGTCCACCCCGATAGTGGCGCGGTAGTTGGGGCTGAAGTTGTGGTGGACGTAGCGCTTGATGATGCTGGTCTTACCGACCCCCAGGTCCCCGATCACAAGGATCTTGTAGAGGTGCTCCTTATGGTGGTTGTTCTGCATGGCGACCGAGGAGGGCGAGAGCTGAGCATGAATCCACCGTAAACGAGAGAACTCGGGAGGGGGAAACGGGGCTGAAAGCACGGACAAGAGAAGTGGAGAGTAGGGAGTAAAGGAGAGGATGTAAGGTAGCTACGCCCTGGCGCACAGAGGGAAGTGGAGCACAGACGTCTGGACCTTGTGACTGAGGCAGGGCCGCTGCCTGCCAGGGAGGGTCGGCGGTGCCCTGGAGGCAAAGGTTAAATAAACCCTTCAAAATAAAATAAATTATAGCAGCGTGGAATAAATAACAATAAGGGGGATCATTCAGTAACTTGGTAAACACACATTTTATTTTTTTAAGCTATGATTTGCTGATGTTGCAACAATTTTTGACCAACTGGGGTTTTTCAAGTTTCATTAACAAACAGCACAATTTATTTTTATTTGATTAGATTTGTATGACTATCTGATACTCTTTCCAGATGACAGAATAAAAATAATTTCCTTCATAGCCTGAATTAGATTTAACAAGCTCCTTAGTGGGCTGCATGGTGGCACAGTTGTAACACTGTTGCCTCACAGTCAGACCATTGCAGGTGCATGATCTCATCCCATGCTGCAAATTACCTTTCAGACAATAAAGTTTACCTGTGTGTAATCACATGATGTCAATAAATATGCTTTAGTTTTAAATGGCTTCAAAGTCTGCATCCACATCTGACAACAAAACCAGAGAAACAAGTCTGGGACACGGCTCTTAAAGCCTCATCATCCCACAGTGTAATGTTTCATTTAATAATAAGAAACGGAATTAATAATACAGCAAATCTGCAGTGAAATGACTAAATAGAAATATTCAGACCTTTTAGAGGTGAAAGGTAACTGAAAGATTTGCAAAAGAACCATCACTGCTTTGTCCACTGAAACAATAAAAGATGTGCATTTTAATACAGACATACTTTAAAAATGACTCAGAAGAATATCTGAAAAGTTCAACAGGTCCATTTAATATTCAGGTGAAAGTTAAATTAAACTTCGAACAAAAGTTGCTGTAATTTTCAATTAATGTTAAATATTAATATTTATTCTCAAACTTAAATCTTTAGGCTATTTTTACAACACACAGGGGATGTTATAACTCCCCAAAATCAAATCAAGTTTAGTGTCATTCTGTTCATATCAGAGTACAAACACAACAAAAAGGCGTTTCTCCACTGAGATCCATCTGAGTCACATGCACAAAACATACTCAACTCTCCTATATTTAAAAACAATGACTAAAATTGTGTTAAAATCTATAATAAGTTAAAAGCTCCAGGTAAATGAAACTCATACACACACCCCTCCATACATGTATGTGTGCAATTAACATGAGAGACTTTTAAAGTGCTCACAGTCCAGTTGTATTTAGCAGCCGAACAGCCTGAGGCAGAAAGCTGTTCAGCTGCCTTAGTGGAGCATCTTATGCTGCAAGAACGCTTCTGGGATGGAAGAAGCAGTTCAGGGGTTGTGTGAGGTCCTGAGATACCTTCAGATCGAACCCATTTTTGTCACGCTTAATATGTGTTGGCCTAAACACGTTTCCATGTCATTAGTGACATCTGCTGCACCAGAGAATTTCTGGGCACACATACTCGGATGTGGTGATCAGGTTCTGTAGTGTAAAGTGCTTTGGAGTCCTCTTGACTCCGAAAGGCACTATACAAGCGTGGGACATTTATCATCCATCACTCCACAGGCTGGAGCACCAACGCTTCATCTCTGCTGAGCTTCAGTTTCAATTTTGATCTGAAGCTCAACATTGTCCCTCATCATAAAACTGATTCTGATTTAATTTCTTTCATAAAAATGATAAATTCAGCAAAAGAGAAAGAACAAAACAAGCACAATATGTTGTATCCCTTTTATTGAAAGTAATTTATTTTAAATGCTCTCCAGAGAGAGATCCACATGGCAGCCATGGTGTCAGTCTGTGGCAAGGACGCTAGGCACATCAATTCTCTCCAATGAAATTTCCCTGAGACAGAGAACGATCAAAGTCCTGCACCCGACAATCGAACAGATTATTCAAATGTCACAAGGATTTACACCGGTCGCAGCACGTAGTAACAATCCCTTCAGATCCCAGGTTTGTATTGGCAGTCACAGCTTAAATTTAACAGCTAAAGGATGCTTGGAGAAATTGGCAAACATTAAAGGCAGAGAAATAAAAGAAATAAGGCTGTCGGTGAATTCAACAAAAATAATCAACTCCTCTCAGGTTCTTCCTGAATTTAAAAGCATCTGAAGTGATAAAAAAACTACTGTTGTGTAAGAAATTGTTTAGAAATCAACTCCCAACATTCACTTTTTCATAATTTTGCCATTTTTAGACAAAATGTTAGCAATCAATGTCGCCATGTTAGCAAATAGATTCAACACGTTTTAGGTTTGCAGGAAACATTTCACCTTGTTTAAATTAATACTGGAAAAATGAGGAAATTTTGAAAAATTTTGAATTTTTCTAAATATTTGAAATAGTCAGATAAACTGAAAACTGGCAAAACCACTCAAATTAACTCATGACTTAACTAAAATAGATAAAAACTTTGGCTTCAAACATTCACCTTGTAGGAATATGTAAAAGCAGTCGGGCTGGAGCGGAGAATAAAATCAATAGAAATGTTTTAGAATCATCTTCAAGGTGCCCTTCTCCTCCGGTTTTAGAGCTGAAGCTCCTACAGCTTAGGGATGGGTTTGGCGGCTACGGCGATGCTCTCGATGGCACACTCGTCACTTCCCCGGAGAATTCGGAAGTAGCCGTCCTCGCCCCAACCTGTGCCCCAGCTGTTCTTCACGATCCAGTACTTCTCGCCGGTTTTGGGGCAGCGGCCGTAGCCCACCAGCAGCACGGCGTGGTTGGTCAGCTCAAAGGGGTTTAAGGGGTCCCTGAAACCCGTGTGGTGGTAGATGCCCCCTGCGTAGTGCATGAAGTCAGGGTAGACCTGAGGACCAAGATGGAAACTTTTTTTTAGGCTTTTAAAAAAAATCTTTGTCAAATAAATGATAGTTAAGAGAAATTAAGAGATTTAGCTTAGTGCTCACACCTCCAAGGCTACTGCCATAGGTCCATTTTGAACCAGCTCCAGCATCATGGCCGTCTCACTGCAGCCGCCATAAAAACCACCCACATAACCGTACTCCGCCGCGTACGTTCGGCCACAGTTTTGAGGAATGCCGCATGGAGAGTCCTTAGCAATGTACGGAAAGCACGACTCCTCCACGATGCCAAAATCCTGAGTGTACTTCCCAATCAGGTACGGGAAGCCCCCGTCGCAGCCTGGGAAACAACAACAAAGTGAGACTTTGCCGACAGGTACAAAAACGTTCTACTAACATATTTTGAAGATTTCCTGTTTTTCCTTACTGGTGTACATTCTGTTATCTGGTCCAAAATGACAAAAATAAAAATGGCTTCAGATAAATTTCCTGATATTCAGAGTAACGATTTACCTTGAGAGTATTCAGAGCATGAGACCACCTGCTGAGGGCTCAAGACGGGAGCGTCGGTGTTGTTTGTGAGGATTCGAACACGAGCTTCCAGCATTCCCATGGTGGCAAAGGAATAGCAGCTACCACACGATGCTGAAATGCCACAGAGTCCCACACTGAGAAAACAGCACCGTAGCAAAACAACAGTTCCCAACTTTGCAGTTTGTTCTTTATTTTCAGCTAGTTTTTGCACAAAAACCAGCAAAAAATAAACTAAACTTTGGATTCAACACAGTGCACCTAACAGGGATATTACTATAGGAATGCATGGCAGCACTAAGCACCAGCATACCCGTCTCACTTAGGTCGTGCATAACAACAAAGGCAGCAGGTCCTTATTAAAAAGCTCTGCAGGAATGAATAAGGTTCAAACCAGAGGCTGCAAGAACATTGAGGAGATCTAATTGTAGGAATGATTCAAAGTAAAATAAAAAGTTGTTTATTTAGGTCAAAACCTTCTGCCTTATATATTAATAAGGTTTAACAGTCTTTTAATAAGAGGTAAGAGCTACAGTGGGTGGAAATGTGTGCTGATGTGGCTTATGAGATGATTACTCAAACGACTGTCCCATGACACTGCTGTCTCACAGGACAAGACACACTTATAATAAAAATATATAAATTAGTTACCTTCTTCTGCGTGAATAAAAACAGCCTTTCATGCATTAACGGCCACATCACCACCACAAGCTGACCCCTGAATTTCAACAAATAAGTAATTCTTCGGCTATTCTTTCACTTCTTTTTGTCTGAATCAGATATTTTGGGCAACGTGGCACAGGAGTTAAGTGCTTGCCCCGTAATCGGAAGGTTGCAGGATCGAGCCCTACTCAGTCTGTCGCTGTCGTTGTGTCCTTGGGCAAGACACTTAACCCACGTTGCCTACTGGTGGTGGTCGGAGGGACCGGTGGCACCAGTGCTCGGCAGTCTCGCCTCTGTCAGTACGCCCCAGGGCAGCTGTGGCTACATTGTAGCTCATTCCTACCAGTGTGTGAATGTGTGTGTGAATGGGTGAATGACTGTTTGTGTTGCAAAGCGCCTTGGGGGGTTCCAGGACTCTAGAAGGCGCTATATCAAATACAGGCCATTTACCATTTTTGTGTTCCCATAAAACTCTCCGGTACAAAGAGTTCCTCTTAGAGACGAAGTTCTAGGAAGATGCTTTCCTTTAAATTTATGGTTAAATTCTTGTAAACATACTTCACTGTGTGGCCCAAAGTCTGGAGTCAAAAACTGTCAGAAGTGTAAAAGGAGACTTTATAGAGATGATGTCTGACCAACAGAGGAGGATACATTTTCTGCAAACACTATACTAGTTAATGAAACACTACATGGTAGAGTAGAGTTTACACAAATTAAGTTTGTGGTTGGTTTTAAAATAAGCATGCATCTGCATCAAGCTTGTCAAATGGTGAAAGTGCAAAAAAAAAACAAAAAAACTCTGACTAATCAGTGACTAATCAGTGAAGATTTTCTGCATTCTCACTAAATGAAATAATCAGATGTAGAGTAAAGAGTTCTGTTTGGTCTACAGCTCAGAATAAGATGAATGATGGTGAGGAGACCTTTGCTGTTGATGATCAGATCGGACATATTTGGATATATGTGGGATTCTGAGCAGGAGCAGTTATCAAGATCAGTCCCGGCATCAGTCCCGGCATCAGTCCCGGCATCAGTTCCGGCATCAGTCCCGGCATCAGTCCCGGCATCAGTCCCGGCATCAGTCCCGGCATCAGTCCCGGCATCAGTCCCAGCATCAGTCCCAGTATCAGTCCCAGCATCAGTCCCAGTATCAGTCCCGGCATCAGTCCCAGCATCAGTCCCAGCATCAGTCCCAGCATCAGCGCTATTACGGGTATCAGGATTGATAAATTAACACAAGACATCTTCAGCATGGCCATTTTTGGACACTAAATCTGCAGGGCCTGTCTGAAATCTGAACAAACGTGTGTTTACAATAAAGCCTCCATTGAAAGGATAAAAAGCAAAGCTGTAAACATTAATAATAAGATTTCCGCTTCTGGAAAACAGGAGCTATGATTCTGGGTCAGGTTGTTTATTTTTAAGTCCAGCCAGATCACTGCATCTACAGTCCAACTCATTTTTTGTGAACAGCAGCAGAATCTTAAAAAAAGAAGAAATCCACTCGACTTCCAACATTACAGTAAAATAAGCTCCAGGACCGTGAGCAGTGGCTTAGAGGGCTTCGACTGAAACACTTCAGCTCTCTTCTGACTCTTAAAGCCCACCCTACAGAGACCCTCTCAGACACTCCGAGTACTCAGCCCACATAATCTCCTCACTCACACACCAGACTACACAAAACACACGAGAACAGCAGCGAGCAGACCCAGTCGAGCCAAGAGGGGAGCAGGTGAAGCTGCAGGTGAGTGGGCGAGCCTGCTGACAGCTGGTCAAATGGAATGCTGCAGATTTTTCTGCCTCAGATTCATCTGAATGGAAAATGTGGCCATGAAATGAATAAAAAGACTTGTATGTGACAGAAACTTAAAGTCACCTTGATTTCTCACAGGGCTGACAAAGTTAACACCATCCACTTTCCTCCAATCCCAGTGCTCAGGCAGGGCGGCCGCCATTTTGACTAAATTGGCCATCACAGGTTTTGGGCGAGCGCGGCTAAAAAAAAAAAACAAAACAAAAAAAAAAATTGAGTGAAAGATTCACCCCACTTACATGAAAATCTATCTAAATCAGAAAAAAGAAGACCCAACTGTCCCGTTCCTACAGAGTAAGAGACTCACACTGGGATACGAGAAGCTGGCCCCCCCGCCCTGTAGTGCAGCTCCTGAATAGTGAGCATCTCGTGTTCTGGATACGGTTTGGCCTTCCAGGATGTCTGGACTGAGTTGATCAAATAAATAAAGTCCAGGTTGTGTTTGTAGGTCTTCTGCAGAAACCTATCGAGTAAAAAAATTAACAACCAGTAAACAGGAAGTAATCCATCCAACAAACAGCAAAGGCCAAGTAATTACATTACATACATAGCTGATAACTTTAATTATAAGAATGCTACAAAAATAAAAAGCCTACGTTTATACCACATCCTGTAGCTAAATGTTAAATAAGATTCCTGCTTCTCCCCCTACTGATTGAAAGCGGAATTACAACGGTCATAAACAACCCTGCAGCAGGCTTCGAAGATAATCAAAGTGTTTGATTTTGCATGTTTTTATGAATGTATGATTATTAGCAGTTCAGAAAACAGAAAAAAATAGGACTTAGCTACTTTTTTGGGTGGTTTGAAACTGGAAAAATGAACTGAGAGCAATGCTAGCTAGTTCAATTCACACAAGGATGAACTCCCAAAACTTACAAAGTGGTTAGCAGGTATTAAACGAGGTTCTTTTTTGCTTCGGACATGAAGGTGTTTCGAGTTACCTTTTACATGTTTCGACTGCCGTCTGCGGTCTTCCTCAGAAGTGTCACAGGTGTTTGTGTGATGCGTCTTTATCGGCTGTTCTTCTGCTGGGCGCGACCAACCCAGATCTGTCAGATCCGCCGGGTCGGTTGCACCCACCTCTGCTGGCTGGTCTTTGGAGAAGGGAATCCCAGGTGTGGGACTGCTGATAGGCCCCCTCATCTCTGTTCATGTCCCAATGTTCCCGTTTCCTTATTTCTATTGCCTCCCTGACCCAACGCTTGAACCGGTTGTTCTCCATGTTGATAATTTTCCCTTGATCCCAGTCCATGATGTGATTATTTCGTTTGCAATGATCTGAGATGGCTGACATGAGGGTTTGCTCCTCTGCTTTTTTCTTTGTTGTCCTTGTGAGTCTTTCTGTTGTTTCCTTCTCGCATTCCTTCTGGTGCTCTTTTCTTCTTGTGTCATATGTTCTGCCAGTTTCCCCTATGTATGTTTTATTGCACAACATGAATGGTATTTCGTAGATTACATTGCATTTCTTGTCTGGTTCTATTTTGTCCTTGGGGTGTGCCAGTAGCTGTCTGAGTTTCATGTGAGGTTTGACGGTTGTGTTGATTTGTTGTTTTTTCATGGCCCTTTGTATACGTTCTGTGACCCCCCCGGATATATGGAATTGTGATGGTGTCCGTGTGCGTGTGGTCTGGTCTTTGTTTTTGTTTTCTTTTTTTGTTCTCTCAGTTTTTTTTATTTTCTTTGACTTGTTGTTTTCCTTTTACTATGGCCCATTTTGGATACTGACAGAGGGTTTGTGCTTGTTTGATGTGTTCTTCTTCCTGTTTGCGGTCCGTTTCATCTGTAATGAAGCTGGTCCGTTCGTAAAATGTTCTGACTACTGATAGTTTGTGTGCTGTGGGGTGTTCAGATGTCCAAAGCAGATATTGGTCTGTATGTGTGGGTTTTCTGTATATTGTGATTTTTATGCTGCCGTCGTCCATGTGGTGAATGTTCGTCCAAAATCGTTATTGTTTTGTTTCGCACCTAAGATTCCCTTCTCCAAAGACCAGCCAGCGGAGGTGGGCCTGACCGACCAACCCGAATCTGACAGATCCGGGTTGGTCGCGCCCACCAGAAGAACAGCTGATAAAGACGCGTCACACAAACACCTGTGACACTTCTGAAGAAGACCGCAGACGACGGTCGAAACATGTAAAAGGTAACTCGAAACACCTTCATGTCCGAAGCTAAAAGAACCTCATTTAATATTTAAAAAGAGGACATAATGAACATTGTAAAGGGTCTAGCAGGTAATAAACATTTGCATTGTGTACTTATAGCTCATTTCTGGTCCTGGAGGGTTAGTATCCAGCAGGTTTTAGTTTTAACCCTGCTTCAACACATCTGATTTCAATCAGCAGGTGGGCTTCTGCAGGGCTTGATGAGCTGCTGCACGGATGATTCAACCACTAAATCAAGTGTGTTGGAGCAGAGAAACCACAAGACCTGCTGGATCGGGGCCCTCAAGGGCCAGGATTGAGCATCCCTGGTCTACTGTGATAAACTTAAGGCATTCTGTTGTACAGAGGCAGAATAAAACAGTTTTGTAGTTGCATTGCTACATTATTAGGTAGCTATATATGTTTCCTGTGTCTCCTTATAGTTTGGTATTTGAGAGAGCAGAGCTTCCTTTGCTTCACTTCAGGAGATATTACTCTCTTCCTTTTACTTCCAGGCTCAGCATGATGCCAACAAAAAAGCAAACTACTACTTCTTTTTGTTTTTTTTTTATCAACTATAGAGTGCTGTCCCATGTGAAGCTGCTCAGATTTCTGGCTCAAGAACCACTGAAACCAGTTTGAAACAAGAAGAAGACGAAGAAGTAGTATCGTATCGCCATAATTTCACTAATACACAACCCTCGCTTAAAGTGCTAAAAACTCTTTAGTGTTGCTTTAGTTTGAAGACAAAGCTGCTGTCTCCAGGCTAGGCTGTGCAATTAGCATCAGTAGGTTTCAAAACAAGAGTCTTTACATAGGCTTTTTTATAACTTCAAGTGTCTTTCAACATCTTCACACAAATCAATGTCAGACAGATACCAAGACAAGTCAATGCAAGCTGCAAAGATTAGTTTACTAGATGAAAGAGTGAGCACATAATGACTTAAAGCTAGTTTTGAGTACCACAGTTTAAATCTAATCAAAATGTAAATTATGACCACAGATGGCAAAATATTTATTTTGTGCCATTTCAAAACAGACTAAAGATTCTGCTGAATCCAGTGTGATTAAGATGGCACTCCAGTCGCCTCAACCTTCCTGAACTGCTTGGAGAGCTTTTCTTGTGATCATCATGTGTTTCTGGTAAACACTACTTCTCAGTTACAATTGAAAGAAAACTGCATAAAGTTTCATATTCATATTCACATCTACTGATTTCCTCTTGAGTTTTCAGGGACATCATTTTGATGTTTAACAGAAACACCATCCAGGTGGTTTAGAAACAAGATAACAGTTAAAGAAACAAAACAAGAGGGCTCACATAATTAGTAAATTGTTTACTTTTGTGGTCAAAATGATCTAATTTAACAAGTTAAAATCTTAAAATCTTCCGGCTCTTGAAGGGTGCAGATGCTTTTTTCCTCCTCTCCTCTATATCTTATCCTCAAGGCCCTTTGTCTGTCTCTGTGTGCTGGGTGCACGGCTGCCTGTTTCAGCATTTTTTCTGGAAACTGGAAACTGAAATTCACTAAAATGGATCTCGTCAGTTGGTCTCTCAACGCGATTGATAAAATGTTTTCAACGATGAGAACGGGAGGAGGGGCTCCTGGATGCCCCTCCGGGACAGACCTAGTTGGACACATCATGGACTCCTGGAAACAGTGGAATTTGATTTGTTTATCTCAGCTATCTGTGGAGGACTCTGAAGACGTGTAGATATTTGTGGTGTTGGTGTCAGGTTTGTGTGATGTCTGAAGTTTGTTGCATATCCATCTGAGGTGTTTTTTTGCAGAGCGAAGCTACCCTCCCGGTGGAGGGTAACTCTGAAGTGCCTTTTTTTCCCCTCTACTTGAACCAATCCTCATGTAACTCTATGGCGTCAGAATTCCGCCATATCTCGTGCACGCGTATTGTCCACATCGCACGTGCGAATGGGACCCACGCGTGGAAGTTAGAACCTCCACGAGTGAAGATGTACATGGCGAGGAGGTCATTTGTACACTGAGAGGGAGCAAACTGTGTCTGTGAGCACACAAGGATGTGCACAAGTGACAAACCTGCGTGCACGCATTGGCCAACGAGCACACAGCAGAGGAAAACATGCGCGCGGCAGCCTCAGTGCACGCGGCAGCCTCACTACTGCACGTGTGGCAGCCTTTCTGCGCGCTCGGTTTCTGATTCTGCTCGCTCGGCTGTTAGGAGTTTTGGCACTCTGGAGGCGTGGAAGAATTAAAATGCCAGAAATTGAGCACTTGAACTTTCAACTTGAGAGCAGAATTTCATATCAAGAGACCCAACTTTTTAATTTGAGAATAAGATTTTATATTATTGCTCTCAAAACTTGTAATGCTTGCGCTCAAAATGTCTGCTCTCTTTCAAATTCACTCTGTTCTCCTTCAAATCTTTGTTTCTGCGCTCAGATTTAACCTTCTTACACTGGTATTGTCTTCTCACGTGACAGCTTTTTCTCTGCACGGATCAAAACTCCTCCCACAAGTCTGTCCCCTGCTCTCACGGATCTTGTCTGCTCTCGCTCAAAACTTAGAAGTGCAATCTCCTAGCAACCGCTCAGCCAATAGAAAGACTTGTGGGACTGGGCAGGAACAAACCTCTTTGGGGTGCGCTCGTTTTGATGCTCTGTGGATTTTCCTGTGTGGCTGCCGCATCTGCGCACTAACAGCCTGGCTAATACCTGCCCTGATCTGGAGCGGGAGTTTCACCTGCACCAGCAAAATGGACCAGAACCAACAAGACGCTCAAGTAAGTTATTTTTCAAGGCTACTAGCTGCAGTTTATTCCATAAAATTGTTTTGTTATGCTACTTTTTACGACTCCTCGCATTTAATATTGCAACAGGGGCACAGCCAGGGTCCGAAATTAAATTTTTTACTCACCGGCCAAGTTGGCCGGTAGATGATGAAAATCTACCGGCCAAGCATATTTTTTACCGGCCAAAATTCTAAATGATTTAGATCTACCTAAAGCATGTAATTCTATATTATGTTGATTCCAAACAGAGTGACAAAATAATTAAAACATCAATTAATAAGGAAAACAACTCTTTTGTCATTTTTACTATTTATTTATTTATTTTTAGAGATGTTTTTATGAACTCTTTCATTGAAATCTAGTCAGACTACTTGTTTTCTCTGTCCATGAAGTCTGGCCTCCTGCTTCTGACACCGTCTTTGTGCCAAAGCATTACAGCCTCATTTGGGTCCTAGTCCTTGATCTCTGGAGAACACAGCTTCACCATGAGAATATCTGAAAGTGTGTCAGGGCTGTTGGAAGTTGCCGGCGGCACATGCGCACTTTGTTGTTTACGACCAAAACTTTCTTTAAGCTAAAGCTGAAATAATGGCAGGAGGAGACGGCAGCACTTGGGACATTTATTATCCCTCAAAGAAGACAAAGTCGGAAGTATGGGCATTTTTTTTTTTTTTGGGATATTTGAAGAATGCAGAGGGACAGTTGTCTGTGAAAGGCAGCAATGCTACGTGGCCATCATAATGTAGCCAGTGTCTCACGACTCCGCCGTCTCCGGTTCGCCACTTTTCACAAAATCTTCTGGTTGCCACTGGTCCTGGTGGTTTTTCTTCCAGTTCGACGAGTTTTCTTTTGGAAGGCTGGCTGACTCCAGTTAAAAACCGCCACATTTCACCGCTAGTTTTAACACGAAGCTAACGGCTAACTTGATAAACTGATTGAATGGGATAGGTGGAAATGACGTTGGATGCGGCGTTCACGTTTCGCGTACGTATGTGTACGCTGCATGCAGGCGGGAGGAGTATCACAGAAATCCGTGGAAGATGACTGATAAACATAACTAATTTGGTGCAAACATTTACTCGCCAGGTGGCAGGTAGAGCTCAAAAATTTACTTGCCAAATGGAGCAATTTACTCGCATTTGGCGAGTGGCGAGTGTTAATTTCGGACCCTGGGTACAGCTAGGTGGATTAGGGTCCTACATGGAATAAAATGTCCGGTGTTTCATCCAGGAGCTGGGATCAAGTTATGAGGGGCTAGATATCTGTCAGGGAAAGATCCAGAAATTTTTTCTAGTGCCGTATACCCCAGAGTTGGATAAGTGAATGAAATAGGATTGTTTTAACCAGCGCAGTAATTCTTATCTGCCAGCAGTCTGTCTGCTCTCAGTGTACAAATGACCTCCTCGCCATGTATATCTTCACTCGTGGAGGTACTAACTTACACGCGCAAGTCCCGTTCGCACGCGCGATGTGGACAATACGCGTGCACGAGATATGGCGGAATTCTGACGCCATATAACCCTCTTATCTCTATTAAGGTAGCGCGACTCAGGGTTGCGAATGACCACAGTCACCAATTCTTGTCATGTGTCTTGTCCATGTATGTCCGATCTCTGAATTGTGTGTACTGAAACTCTAATTTCCCTCTGGGATCAATAAAGTATCTTTGATTTGATTTGATGTAATCAAAACAGAAATGAGTTATTCCTCAAATTCATTAAAAACCATTAATGTGACACTTATTTTTGCTTTAAAACAACAGGAATGGTCACATGTAAAAAGAAGCTGGCAAAAAATGAGTTAAAATGCAACACCTAATCAATAACCGCTCCCTTACTGGAGTCATCGAATGCATGTTCATCTGGATAACTTCTAAGACATGCTGAATGTGAGAAAATCAACTCAGTGCAAGACAAAAAAAGTTGACAGATGCAAAACAGTTTTCTTATCTCACACTGAGTAAATAATCATCTTGTGACTGATTAGCTCACTAGTGTTACTCTACATTTAAAAAAAATGCATACCCTCTGCTGAAGGCTGGGATATAATCAGTTCTGGGAGGCACTGATTTCACTTTCTTCCCCACAAAACAGGCCCAGTTTCGCCCCAGGACATCATGGACCCACCCTGGAAGGGTCTGGTCACAGTAGCTGGTCAATTTAGAGCCTTCCTCCTTGTACTGAAAGGGTTAGGAGAAATCATGATCAAAAACATAATTTATCATCAAATGTATGTAACTGTGATAAACTGGTTAAAGGTGCAATGTGCAAAATGAAGTAAGACTGCCATCCTGTGGTCAAAGTTGGTTACTGAAGCCTGTTTTTATAAATAAAAAGTTTTCTTTTATTTATAAAAATTTTCTAAAATTTCTCCCTTCCAATCTGAGTTTCATGGCTGTTGCCAGTTATGGATCAGTGCCAACAATTTCTAGATGACAAGTAAGGACGAGTCGTACACAAAAAGTAGATAAGTAGATAAATACATTGTTATATCTGGTGTTAGCACGTGTGGGTGTTTTACAGTGTTTACACTTATTACGGTAATATGAGTCAGGGATTAGAGGAGGTATGGTTGCTTGCCGTCTTTTTGTTAGCTTGCTGTTATAGTTCTGAATGACTAACAGTTACAGCAGTGCACTGGCACTCATGAAAGTAGTAAAACACCACGGTTTACTCATTATTCACTTGACACATACATTTCACTGTTATATTGAGCTGCTAGTAATTGATAAAATAACTTGAGATATTTTAGAGACTATTTGCTTCTAATTCACCATTAGCTTTGTTAGCTCAACGTTAGCTTCTAGCCTTTTTCACCAGACAGAGTAAAACAAAAGGATGCCGTGGCACACACACCGCTTGCCTCTGCATTACTGTGAGACCAGGTTGGGGGGTGGACGGTTGCAGCGCACCTCCGATCGCTGTGCCTGGGACAATAATTACATTAACTACTTTTGGGTTGCTGTGGTTTACTGGCTTCAGTTCATTAAAGGGATACTTTGCAACTTTATCATATTTTTAAATAATTTCCTTGAGCCAGTATGTGCTAGAGCAGTAGAGCAGGTTGTCCAGTAAGTGGAAGGTTGCAGGTTCGATCCCGGTTTCGACCAGAGAATGCTGCGGTTGTGTCTTTGGGCAAGACAGATAACCTGCCTTGCCTGCTGGTGGTGGTCGGAGGGACTGGTGGCGCCAGTGTTCAGCAGGCCTCACCTCGATCAGTGCGCCTCCCCCATAGTAGCTTATCCCCACCAGCGTGTGAATGTGTGTGTGTGATTGACTGATTGTGTTGTGAAATACCTTGGGGGGTTGCAGAACCCTAAAAAGGGGCTATACAAATGCAGCCTGCCACTAGAGGGCACTCTGATTTTCTTAAAGAGCAAGTCACCCCCTACAAGAAACTTACTCCACGCCCACTTCATGTTTCAAAAATGCAACAAATGCTGTTGCCTGGCAGACCGAGAGGGCGGAGCCACTAACAAATAGACACAAACAGTCTCACAACAGCATTTTGACTAGGCCTGGGCGGTATGGCAAAAATTTCATATCACTGTATTATTTTAAATTATATCGGTTTTATGGTATCTTTCACAAGGCCGTGATAACCCAGAATATTTTCATAAGAAAATAATTACTGCACTAGATTGGCCTTAAATAGCCCATTATACCTTCATGTGCAGAATACCAGTTTTTCCATGTCCAGTCACAGGTAGGTAAATGCAGAAACCCCTGCAAAGTATCCTTGTCAAAAGAAAGCAGTTAAGAAAAAACAACTAGAAAGATAAAATATTGCAGTTAAAAGAAACTATTTTTATTGATATAATCTGTGCAGTTAACCATCTATATGGTTTAACATCCAACATTATTGCGTTGGTTTTCTCGACCCACCGCTTGCTTTTTTTATATATACAGTCCCTTTAGCGAACGTGTCTTTAATGGACATCTGACTCTGACTGCTACTAGCCGGTTTAGCCTTGGAGGTGGAGGGTGCAGATCGAAGCTTGAGACATGCTTGGTATTCCAAGACGTGTTTTCGGCTGAGGTGATGAAGCAAGTTGCTGGTATTACCCCCGCCGGCTACCACCGTTGCTCGACTGCATTTGCATGTAATAGCTGTTTGCTCCACGTCCGAACTTTTAAACCAGAAAAACCTCCAAACAACAGATGTGGCTCTTCTTTTTGGAAAAAGTTCTTCTGCGTTCGAAGCTTCGATGTCGCTGAGACAGCTCCTGCCAGCCGCCATTGGTGTTTCTCAATGTCAAGGCACCTTGCCTTGTGAGGCAATGTCTTGCGAGGCCAGGCACCTTGCTTACAAGGCTTACACTGTCCTTCCTTGGTCAAAGAGAACAGTTAAATGGAACAGACTTGCATCACATGACCGCGGCTTCCACGGCGGTCACGTAACGTCACGTGACACGGGAGATAACGTTACATTTTATATGTATTAGTTTCAATATAAATATATAATGAGCCTTTTACTTTTTAAATTGTGTATATGTTTATTAAATTAAAAATATAAGCGAGTTACTACCCACTAGCCACCAAAGCTGCAACTACTAAGCAACTAACCAAAAATAGATAACTTTTTTGGATCTAAGCGGAGGAAGACGAAGAAGGATCTAAAAAAACCATTTTAAATTAGTTAACTTAATTTTATACTTGAAATGTGCCCCCGAAGTAGCTGCCGGCTTCTGATCCACCATCTTTTTGAAAATACAGCGGTATATTGTGGGTAATTTTTGACCAAGGCTCGACTATAAGACACCTCCCGTGTATCCTTGCTCAGCTAGCTAAACGGCTAACAAACGGAAAACACACGCCTCGGTCGAACATGAACATTGGAACACGTCTTGGCGGCTCTCAATGACGTATCTCCTAGGCAACTGGGGCGGGGCCAAGACATCAAGGCAAAGTTCCTTGGCATTAAGAAACACCCTTGGTTTCACTACGCTGTGGTGTTTGTGTGTAGCAATGAAATGAGTCCCCGCTGAAACACTTTCCTACTACGAACATTCTGTACGTTGTCTAGGCCATTCACCGGTATAGCGGTATGTGAAAAATTTTGGTATGAACCGGTATACTGCCCAAGACTAATTGTGACATCATAATGTACCAGCTAATGTTATTGTGTACCCAATAGCCAATAGCGGTGGCAGATTTAAATTCAAATGCAGTGCAGTTTTTACCTGAAGAGGGTGCAACACTGACGGTTTTAGGCAGAATATTTGAATTTTAACTAAGATTAACTAAAGTGCGAAACTATTGTCTACACATGCCTACAGCACGATTAGTCTCTGGTTTTTATAGTTTATCAGCAAAAAACTGTTGATTTGGAGGTGAATTGCTCTTTAAGTTTCAAGATCATTGTTGCATTTCTGTGAAGTTATATTTTTTTTTTTTTGGAAAGGAGAAAAACTGACAACCCCTGCATGGCTGAGAGTGAAATCTGTTTTAATATAACCCTCGTTCCAACGCGACTGAGACATTACTGTGATTATTTTACTGTAGAACTCTTACACATTGCTCCTTTAAGTTTCAATCAAAAAGGCTGTCAGATGTTCAAAGACTATGAACTTCCAAACGTTGTGTTTTCCACATGAATCAGACGACAAGGAAGTTGAACCAGACATGGATAAGTCCTAAAACAAGCTGAGGCATGACAGGTCTATGACACTTCACCAAACTCAGTGTCATGTGAGAAATGAGAAAAAGCACTTGATCAAAAAGATTACTGCTTCTGCACATAAAGAGAGTGATATTCTACAGATGTTATCATGCTGTAAGAGGGAAAGGAAATGAAACCACAGAATGTTTTAGAAAATAAACTAACTCCTCTCACAATGAAACTTTTTTCCAAGCAATGCAACTAATTTTGATCATATTATGATGGAGATGGAGACAAACCTAAGACGCTGACAGAATGGGTGACCAGCTCTTTACCTTGAAGAAAGCAAACCATTTATAGCCACCGATGACCACCTCAAAGCCCTGGTTGTAGATGAGAGTGAAGAAGCCGGTGTTACCCAGTTCATCTGTGGCTACTGACAGTTTCTCCAGGGTGACAGTAACTGTGCTTTCATTTGTGGCTGCAGAAAACAACATGGAGTTGAATAAATTAACTATAACAAACAAAAACATCTAACTAGAGGGTTTATTTTTCTATTAATGAGAAAAAAGTACATTTTTTGTCAAAGAAAGTCAGTATATATAGTAATTTATTATGGAATTCATCATCTTCAAATGAAAACAAGGCCTCAACAGGTCACATGACACAATCAAGATAGGGCTTTCATTTCCTTCTCTCTTTGTCTTTCTGTGGCTACGTTTTGGGGTGGTTTTTACCTTCAGCTGAACAGTTGACGGTCTTGTCGTGTCCGCCTTTGGACACCTGGAACACCCATGTCCCCAGCAGGTCCTCATAGGTGCAGTTGGCCGGTGTGTCACCCCAAGACCCCTCAACCCAAAGCAGTAACACTGACAAAAGCACAGCGCCAAACCGCATCTTAATTCGCTGCTAAACTAGCAAACACTCGAGATGATAATTTGCACCCCGTAAATCCACAACCTGTTCGGCTGCTCACCCCACGGCTTCCCGGTTCACAGGATGCAGCGGGAACCGAAAGTTTGCTCAGCCGAAAGTTTGCTCAGGATTGAACTTGTCTCGACAAGATAGTTCACTGCAGGCCGACGTCACATTGCGCATGCGCACTTGTGATTAGCTTAGCGGCTAGGTTCCTCTTAAAAGCATAAAAAATCGTATCATTCTGAAAATGAACACGTAACACAGATATGTGTGAGTTTTAACCTTCCCGTTACGCACATAAACTCATTGTATCTATAAGTGCGGTTCTTTGAAAGGATTTATAAATCTGACCTTGATTCTTCTTCCTGTTTGTAAGTATCGTTTTCATTGTCACATGACCATGCGCGTGACAGCGCCAATAAATAAATAAATAAATAGGTTACAAATAAATAAATAAACGAATGAATGAATGAATGAATGAATGAATTAAAATAAAAGAAATAAATAAACAAATCAGTTTCCCTCTGGGATTAATAAAGTATTTTTGAATTGAATTGAATTTGAAATAATAATAAATAAATAAATACATAGGTGACAAAAGAGGACAGAGTTCATTTTATGTGTAAATATTTGTAAATATTGGTGTAAATGCCTCATGACTCATCCAGCAACAACAGTAAAATAAAAGTGAACATTAACCCTTTGATGCATAATGGTCACTACAGGGAACAGGTACTTAAAACAGTTTTTTACTTTTTGCTATTAAGCACAGCTATTGAAGACTTTATTGCATTTGAGCCCCTCCATTTGGACTTTAGTAAGTCAAGCCAACATATTTCATGTTCAGAATGCACGCTGTCCACTGAGATGGACATGTAATAAATAACTTTTAATTGAAATGTTACAAAAAAAAATTTTTATTTGTTTCATTCACACCTAAAGATGAATGAAATAGATTGTTTGAAAAATCATGGTTGAAGATTTCATAATTCATGTTTAAAACGATGCAAATCGGATCCCAAAATGAACAGCATGCATTTTTCCTGAATACACTAGGAAATGAAAGGTTGTATTGATAAGGGATAGGCTAAATTATTGCAAAGTTTCAAACTTAAATAACTTGAGGAGGACTGAACAGGATCAACACATCAGCAATTTGAAAGTTGAGAGTAACTGAGTTTGAAATCAGGAACTACAACACAAGATAACGATTTTTTTCTTCTAAACAACAGGCTGAATATTTTCAGTAGAAGCTTCACAAAGAAAGAATGATCATTTGGAAATCAGAGCATAGGACCAGCAAATTAAAGCAGAAACAATCTGAACAAAGCCAGTGTTCAATGCAAAACACAGCCAACACTTTGAATAGGAATTTATAAAGAACAAGCAGCTCATGTGCGGAGTTATCAGAAGACTGAACGCTGAGAAGGAAACACACTGTTCACAAATGACTCAAGAAATGTGTCTTTAAAAAACTGAAAGCAGAGAACAAACTTCTACGAGAACAAATGATGCAGAAAATTTGGATCTTTCAAGAAACATCTAGCTAAACATAGATAATTTACAGCAAACTCTAGAAGCGATATAGAGTTTCACAGATGGAGACTTTCTGTGCTGAGTTTCAGCCCATATCTGTGGGGGATTTTTCCTCTGACTCGTGGACACCCAGGTCAGCCAGTCAGCCTGTCGGGTGACATGTTTGTGTGTGGGTGTCGATATGTTGTGATGGGTCTGTTGTTGTAGAGGTTAAAGAGCTTATTTTAGCTGGCAGCCACTTATGGAGAGTGCTGGTGGCTTTTATCACCATGGTAACCATGACATAGACTGACTCACCTCCTTGACAGACCATAATAAGCATTCATCTGAAGAAGGGACTGAAGAGGTATTAGTCATGCAGTCTCATTGGTGCCATTACACTGTGTTTGTGTGGAAGTGTGAATGTGTGTGATTACATTACTTTAGGGCCATGTGTAGGAAGTTGGGTTTATGGGATTTTCATGTGCACGTTTGTGTGTTCCTGTGCCATGAGGAGCAGAAAGCAAGGGGACGGGGAATGATGTAACAAATGCTAACAGTCTGAACCCACTAAGCCTCAGAGTGACTCACTGAAAGTTGTGCTTCAATCTTGATAAAGTTCTCACGCCCTCACAGGCAGGAAATCAACTTTTGTACCTCTGAGTTCTGCTTTATTGGTAGATGAAGATTCTGCTGAGCCTTTTTGGCTTCCTGACCCACTTCCTACGTGACATCTTAGGTTTTTGTTTTTGTTAATATAGTATACTCAAATCTGAGAAACAAGACATATTTTCAGTTTCTTTTCTGTAAAAAAATAATCAAAATTTTAACATATTTGTTATCTAATCTTCATGTTCAGACTACATTTTTTTGTCTCATCTGCACAGATCCTCACTCGGTTACAGGAAAAAAATCCTCATAAAAATAAAGGTTAATATCAACGCTTTATGTATTTTACAGAAGTGTTTACTACATGTATGCATAATCATAAAGAAGTACTGAAACCTGTAGTTCATTAATTCACTCTTCTGTTTGATTGGACCACATTGATAAATGTTTGATGCCAAAATACTTTGTAAACCTATTGTCTGAAAGTTTGACTTGATTAAATCTTTTTGATCATTTGAATGATGCCTTGGAATGCGTTTTATCCAAAGGGCAAACTCCACCTGCCAAAATAGAATCCAGCACAGGGCTGACAAAGTTTGCAATTTTCCCCTCATCCACTAGTGGTCCACAAATGGCGGCCCGCGGCCCCAAACCCTGCGCGCACCCCCCACCCTCACCCCTGATGGCCGAACGGGGGGTGTAGGATAGATAGAGCTGAGGAAAATAATGAAATAATCAATGCATGAGATGTGGGCATAAACAATTCTGCATCATAGAAGAGTACCATAATCAATTATAGTGGAATGTAGTCTTGTTATTTTAACGGCGGCACAAGCGTAGCATCCACATCTGTCAGAGCGGGTGTTCTCCACATTTACCAGGTAGGAAACTCTGGTCTGCCTTTATAATAGTACTGCAGGGCTGAGCGCTGGAGTTATAACCTGAGACCAAAGCGAAACCGAATCAGACAGATCGGTTCTGTTGGATTTGGACCGTGAATTATGTTAATTGAGCAGATTGTTGGGCGGGGCGCTCCGCTCGCTCGATCAGCGACTGAGCGAGGGGGGGGAGGGGGGGGGGGGGGGTCGGAGGACGTTCCTCCAAACACTCATCATCATTTTCATAATTTCATTATTGTTTCTTCTCTCTTTATTTTTATGAAGCGCTCAGTCAGACCGAGTGTTGTGACGTCGGGAGGTCCGGTCTTGGCGAGGGGGCGGGGTCAGTGACGGCGGCTGCAGCGTGATCAGCTGCCTCTTTTATTTAGGGACACGGAGAAGTTAAAAGGAGAGGGAAATAGAAGAAAGTAGTTCTTGTTCCACTTAATTCTTTTGTTTCATGATGATGAACTGATGTTAAATTCAGCTTAAAGAGAAACTGGGAGGAAGCTTTGGTTCATTTTAAGTTACAGGAGATCTTGTTTCCTATCCTCCAGAGACAGCATGGACATGAGGGTTACATGGTGAGGGTCCCACAGGACAGGTTAGTGCAGTCACACAGCCGAGCTGGAGGGGAACAGGTGTTGTCCTGCTTTATATTGCAAGCTTGTGTGTTACAGCCAGCGATCCAAACAGCAGCAGCACCCTATATATATATATATATATATATATATATATATATATATATATATATATATATATATATATATATATATACACACACACACACTCGGGGCAGTAATCCCTTGACTGGAGGAGAGGCTAAAGCAGATCCCAGGAAAAACATCAGACATCTCAGTCCAGAAAAGTGCAGTTCTAGGAACAGCTAAGATACTGCACAGACCCCTCAAGGATGAGACCACCCACAGAGTGTGAGATGGGAATTCGTATATACATACATATACACTAGGGGCTGCATGACTTAATTTTTTTTAAAGTCGACCGTCAAGTAATGAAAATTGAGTCGACTTCGACTAGTCGTTGATGACGTCATACACGTTGGGCCGCTGGAGTTTTTGACAATTAAAATTGTATCCACATTTTCTAAGTTACACACATATCTTTTTAAAACGGCAGTTTCTGCATCTTGCTTCAGCCCTCTCCCCCCTCCCCCTGCGTAGCGGCCGCAAACTCACTGATGCACCTGCAGCCTCTCAGAGTTCCTGCTGCTCTAAACATTAAAATAATTATTCCATTTCCTGTTCCTCACTTCTGATTACCTTCAATGGTGTCTGTTTGTTGCAACCACCAGGTACAAAAACTAACTTGTTTTTATTTGACTATTTTTCTGTCCTGTCTGTTTATTATCTTCCTGCATCTCCTCTCAGTCCTAAAGAAAAAACTGCTACCTGGGTTCATATATATTCACCTTATGAGTTACCTTTGAACTGCAGTTCTAAAATATCTACCGACCGCAAAAACAGCGGAGTGCACGCTGCGCGCCGGCCGCATCAGTGAGGCGTGTCACCGGAGGACAAAACAGGTGATGCGCTCCGCTCCACAGCAGCGAAACCTATCAGACACAAATAAAAGACAGAAACAAAAGGAAATGAGCCGACATGAACAATCACGTGTTAAATTTGTTTTTGAGGTGGCAACACCTAATTTGATAACGTTACTGTGGCCGTGCTCAGGACGCAGATGTCTGGAGCGCGTCAACGATCAGAGCTTTGCATGCGCAAAGTTGGGGTGAGAGGAAGGTTAAATTGCAAGAGGGTAAAGGTCACAATTCGGTCAAATGTCCGTTTTACGGCGGGCATCAGAAACCGATGCTCTCGTGTCACCTCCCGACGCGCAGGGACTCGTCACCTGCTGTCTTTTCCGAGGACTGCATCTTGTCGGTCATTATCACGTGACAGCGACTAGTCTATGAAAGGCATAAAAAGTCAGTCGACTAGTTGATACAACCCCTAATATATACATGATCCCATCATGACTGATTACATTATTAATCTTTTGACACCAACTGCTTCGTATCTGAGTTGTTTATTTCTGAGATTTTAAGGTCTCATCCTCAATGACAGGCTTAGTACTTTCTCAGTAATTTGCTGTATTACATCTCTTCTGCACTCTGGTGGAGGATGTAAGTCCTGCAATTCTTTTCATCACAAGTGCATTGCCATACAATTACCCAATAAATAAAATATAAACCAGTTTTGGCATGATATGTCATTAGCTAAAGTTGATCAGTTTGCTTCAGCCTTCCCTCCAAACCTTTATTACAGCCTTAAACCTACACTTATCCTAATAGTAAAGTCTTCCTTAAAAAGGTGTCTGAATTGTGGATCTCAGTTTGGTCCCCATAGCAACAGGAGGTCCCCATCACTCAGTGTGCAGTCAGTTTAAAGTCCTGATGGGGCTATAGACACGAAAACACAGCCTGACACTCACTGTTAACCACAGGCTGTCATCACACTGCATGCCCACTCAGATTATATATACACATATATATATATATATATATATATATATATATATATATATATATATATATATAGGGCCCACCTGACCACACTAAACCAAACACATGTCATTTACATGCAAACAGATCCTACTACACTAAATGGATGTTGTCAGATGGTTTGTGAAGATTACACTCCATTAAGTGGGTTTAGACCCAGAAACAAGGATTCTCTAGGAGGGGATTTAGAATATTCACCTATAATCAAATGTATGCATATATATATATATATATATATATATATATATATATATATATATATATATATATATATATATATATATATATATCTGAAAAACAATTTGTCCCATTAAGCAGAATAGGCTGATTATGATATTCTCAGGTTCTTCTAACCTGCTGAACTGAATTGTTGAATCAAAGGAGAGTATTCAGAGAAATAATGATGCATTTAAGATCCTTGAACATGTCAGCGCTTCAGCAGAAAGACTGAATGTGTGTGTGAACACACACTGTGCATCCTGCCAGATAGCTTCTATAAAGTGAAAACATTTTTCCTTTTTTTCTGATGTTTGCTTATTTCCAGTTCAGCCTGTCCATTTATTGAATCGTGGGATCCTTTGCAACAATTTGATGGTTTCATTTTGGAGAGGGCAATTTCTGCGCTGAGAGGTGAAGAGCGCCATTAAAAAAAGAGGAGCGAGGAAATGAGTGACACCAAAGAGGGCTGAGGTGGGTAAATCAGGAGGAGACGAGGAGAGCGAATAACTGGCAGCAAGGTAATATCATCATCTTGACCTTGATGCCTACAGTTAAAAGAATGCAATGTTTTTTTATTTATTTTATTTTAGTTATTTTTTTACTACAATCTGGCAGTAAATATGAAAGTGCATTGAGGTGTTTTCAAAGAAAGAAAGAAAACAATCTTTTGTATAGCACCTC
This sequence comes from Nothobranchius furzeri, assembly GCF_043380555.1. Classification (NCBI taxonomy): domain Eukaryota; kingdom Metazoa; phylum Chordata; class Actinopteri; order Cyprinodontiformes; family Nothobranchiidae; genus Nothobranchius; species Nothobranchius furzeri. The sequence continues at coordinate 34,404,729 of NC_091753.1, read as the reverse complement.
TCAAGATGTCAGCATGGACGGTGAAGACTGGCAGTTTGCTTCAGGTCATGTAGGTGACGAGACTGCATTTTGTTCCAGGGAAGGGAAGAAAAAACACTGTTAAAGTAATTAGTTTATCCATCTAATGGATAATTTATCTCCTCTGTGACAAATTCAGATTAGGCGATGCTTCTGCCTTTCACATTTTTATTAAGCTCAGAGGGTTTATCGTGAGATTTGTAGGTTTATTGGGTTCTCCAGTTTCCTTCCACAGACTGAGCACATGCATGTCAGGTTAAACTGTCCCTGGCTGTGAGTGGTTGTTTGTTTTTGCGTGTCCCTGTGACAGACAGGTGACCTGTCCAGGGCGTCTTGCCTGATGAATGGAGTTTGGCACCAGCCTCCCACCACCCTGCTGGGGAGAAAGTGTTCAGAAAACAAGTGAGAGAATGAGTTGCTCTCCCTCTTAGCGTCCTTTTACTGTAGCTTATAACATATTGATGCTGCAATACGTTCTGGGAGGTAGCCCTAGGCAAACGAATGTGCATTTTGCATGGGTTCCTATAGGTCTGAGTCGCATCCACTTGTCTAAAAGTTATAGTTTCATCCACAGACATTGACCAATGTCTCGATATACAGTATAATGTCTATGATTTTGTCTCCTAAAATGTTCAAACAGGAAGTAGCTGTTGTGGGAGGTCCAAATCTGACTCTAGATACCCAGATCATATGTCAGAGGGGACATTTTTTATCCTTTTTCCAAAGCTGGGTAAGGTCCATGACAATGTGTCACAGCTGGAGAGAGAACGGGCCAAGCTAAAGGCAGTCAAAGCAAAGTGGTGGCAGAATTTATGTGAATGAGTGGATTTTCAAAGTGTGGAGCAGATCAAGGGTGGCATGCTTATTTGTTCCATACATGTTGCCGGTGTCGGTACAGGATCTGCTCGGGTGCAGGATCGGCTCGGGGTCCTTCGACTGCCGATGACGTCACATTACTGCAAATCTACTCGCTTTCACACATACGTTTTGGAAATATATCAGCAGTTTTGTTAATAAATTCTTGTTTGTTTTCACCTAAAAGTTTTCTTTATATTTGTAATTTGTTAATAAAACACCATATTATCTTTGTTTTGTAAAGAATGTGAAACTGCATAAAACCAACATCGGACTGACACAAAATAGAACAGTTCTGTACCATTATGGATGACCGTCTTTCTGGGACAGAGTTCACGTTCCAGCTAGGTCACAGCTGGGTCAAGGTATAACCTTTATCCACAGATTAAAGCCATCAGGAGTGTCTGAAGAATAATCATCAGCCTGACTGTTTATCTGTGTCCATCCCAAGATGAAGGGCATCTTCAACTATTATCAAATAACTCAATAAAATCTTATTATTATTAAGGTTTATAATAATCATCATAAATAATCATCCTTTTCATATTAAATGTATTCTAATTAATGAAACGACTTATTAACCTTGGGTTGATGATAATTATTATTTATGATAATCAGTAATGTTTAATCAGTAACCAGAAGATGCCTTTGCACGTGTCCAGCTCATGCAGGATTCACTTCAAGGTAAATACTTCACACATGCTTTGACGCATGATCAAAGCTTTCTTCCTGAGAGAGTGGGAGTGTCCTGGAGCTTGGTAAAACTAACCATCCCCAGCTTCAGAACCAGTTCTTGAACTAACACACGGAGAAAGGGGAACGGCCGTCCCTGAATCTCCACCTGTTGTTCAGTCACGCTGACTAGAATAGCCAAAGAATAAATGAACTGTAACCAGCTAACGAAGACTCTCCCAGAGTCATTGATTTCTGAGTTAAGTTAAAAGATGAAAACTCCTTCAGAGTTACGGATCTTGAGACGCAAATTGTTCCACCAGTCGAGTGACCCAAGGAGACATCTCAGGGACTGATCTGGTCGCATAGAGGTTCTTCTACCAACCTCGTGCCTGGAGGAAACCATCTCCACCTGGACACTTCGGATCCGAAGGAGGGTCTTCTATATGGGTGAGGTAGACTTCGACAGATTGCATCTGATGCTGTTTCTCTCTAAATAACTTAGTTAGCCTCAAAACATCATCTTCATCCAGAACGCTTCCAACTCTCTGGGAAAGAAACCTTCTCATAACTTCATCCACGCATCCAAACTCGTATTTTCCATTTAGCTTCCATTCAGGCACAGGTTTGCTTTTAAAACAAGTTTAATATCAAAGCTGTTAAAGATTGTCATTAAAATTGCCATCCATGAATTGTCATTTTATAATTGTTGTTTCAGATCTCTAAGTTTAAAATTGTTAGTAATACAATTTCTTCATTTTTAAACTTGCGTCCTTATTGAAACGAAACACAGAAAAGGTATAATATTTCTGACCAATCAAAATCATAACGTGATAAAGTAACTTCCTTAAGCTTCATGTTCAGCCAATCAACTACTTTGATGTCATCGTCAGTCGAAGGACCCCGAGCCGATCCTATACCGACACCGGTAGGAAAAGTCCTGCATCTAAGAATGACGAGCCAATCCTAATGACACTCTGAGCTGTGGAGTTATCCAGGAAGCAGCGGTGTAACCGAAGGGGTCCTCCTGAACATCTCAGCCAAACAGCACATCCATGCAAACATGGAGAAAAAGGCTTTTGACCAGAGGTGGGTGGTGTGTAAAATGTAGTGACGCAAATAATTATTTCAGTGTAAAAAAAAAAAAAAAGAAAATTGAGAAAATGTTATTTGAGAACTGACAAATGAATACAAAAGTCTTTTTGTCTGTCTAGCATTAGCACCCATAGTAAGCTATGGTTTCTACTCAGCTCCTCAGACGTTCAGCAGCTTACACATCTGTTCCTCATCTGTTAATCAACCCAGCTGTCTGTCAGGCCTAGTCCACACGTAGCCGTTTTTTTTTTCAAACGAATATCCGCCCCTCCAAAAACTTGCATCCACACCACCTCGTTTAAAAAAAAACTCTGTCCACACTCCGTTTTCGTGTGGATGACAGGCCAAAACGTAGAAAAATATCTACGTTTTGGCAGATCCCCGGCTACGTGTGGACAGGGCCTGAGGGGATCTGCCAAAACGTAGATATTTTTCTACGTTTTGGCCTGTCATCCACACAAAACGGAGTTTTTTTCACACGAAAATGGATCTTTTTAAAAACTACGGCCAAAGTGAAGATCTGCGTTGTCTGCGTTTTGGGTGTCTGCGTGTGGACAGACAAAACCGGAGTTTTAAGGTCCGCAACGTTACTTTTCGCAACAAAAAAATGCTGACATCACGTGTGCGACCTGTGTTTACACTAGCCGACAGCATGGATGCCCTCAGAGCTGCGCTCGCTTTATCAATTGTACAAGCGCTTTTTGCTTGTTTGTTTTTGCAAGCGGAATTACTGCTCCTTGCGGAAGACCACAGACGAAGGACAAGGTTTAGAACGGGTGAAGAACTGCCGCCTACAGGTCTGGGATGTCCTTAACAACGTATTTATCCGGGTATGTGTGGACAGTTTTTTTTAAAAACGAGGTGGTGTGGATGCAAGTTTTTGGAGGGGCAGATATTCGTTTTTAAAAAAAACTGGCTACGTGTGGACTAGGCCTCAGTTCCTGTTCTTGTTTTTCTGCTGTGCTCTTTCTGCTTTTCTAAAACTTGCTTTTCCTGCCATGTTCAGCCATTTATTTTCATGACTGAATTTTAGTTCTACTCTTATCTGCCTCTTCTGTGCGGCTAAAATGGTTAAATTAAAATTTTGTCTTTCATTTAGTCACGTTTCAAAAATCACAAGTTGCTTATAAATTTTATTAAATCCTTTGGCTCTAAATAATTAGTACAAACAAGCAGATTAAATATTTTTATTCAACCGTCAATATTTTACCGAAAACGATAAAACCACAAAAAGACAAGGTCAAACATATTTGTTTTTATTAACAACAATAATAATGATTCAAAGGTACTCAGTTGTACATTTCCCCAATGAATATAAATGGCAACAGAAATCATTTAAAAAAGAAGTTTTTTTCTTCACACACTCTAAATCTCTTTTCTTTAGCACTGCTCTGGTATCGCACAGTCAAAGAAAAAAAAATTCAGGGCTTTAAGTTAAAAACAAAGAGAATTCTGTGACTTTTTCTTTTTCATTTTAAGTCCACTACTCTGAGATGCCCAGCAGGAGTGTGTTGGACTGCGGTGAGTCAATAATAGTGACTTTTGTTAATGCAGAAGTACAGAGGCAGCACACTGAGAGGAGCAGAGCCCCACTAAAGACTCCATTCATTTGTTCTCTTAACAACACACTTTAGCTTGGCAGCTGTTTTCTCATTTCTTTTGCAGACTTCTGTCTTTTTGCTCATCGGGATTTTGTCACTGAACACAAGAGGGAGAAAATTACAGATGGGATACAAAGGAGGAAGCAGATCAGAGCGGGAAGTATATTACAACAATCATCATTTATGAGTAACTTAATGAGCAGATGTTCCTGCAGCTGTTCTACAGTCCATCGATTCTTAATGAACTTTAAATGTGCTTTGAATTGTTCCACGTTTCATGGTGACATCAAGAATTTTATCCTTTGATCATTCAAACTGCATGTTCCAAAAAATATATATATAACATATTTTAACTGTCCACTGTCCTTGTCTTCAATTTATCTTTTTGCTTTTAGCCAGAAATGAACCCAGAAAAGAAGCTGCATGACATCAAATGGTGGTCAGTTTGGAAGAAAAGATGGTCCACTACATTAATGTTTCAGATGAGAAAACAAATTTCAATTACAACCTGCTACTGCATACAAAATACAGCTTTTAAATGATGATTTCATTTATTAAGAGAAAAAAAACTGTCCAACCCAACCTGGGTCTGTGTGGGAACACGTTATTAACCATTTGTGATATCTGCAATTGGGTTAGCTGCATCACTTTTAATTCAGACACACTGGAGGGTGTCTTTAAGGTCAAAAGTCAGACATTCTCCTTCAGGATTTTCCAGTAGAGAGCAAAATTATTGGTTTCGTAAATTACAAGACGTCCCACTCGTCAGTTTGACATGTTTTCTCAAAATTCTCAGTGATCTTTAAGAGGCTTTTAGTACGTGTGAAACTGACCTTTGACCTTTTGGTCAACTCCTTGAATCTCACCAACCAAAAACATGACCCAAAACCTGGTCAGACAACACCTTAAACCATAATCCCATAAACTAGAGCCAGGTATTTTGACAGTTTTCATATTAGAGTTAAAAACCATAAATTAAACCATTTTCCATCACCCCCAAAATGTTATATTTCGTAACTGTGATAAAGAAAAAGCTAAACCCCAGGAAAAACCTTTGAAAACAAAAATTAACTTGGTTTACAATGAAATGTTCCTTCAGGACAAGAAATACATCTAAAGTAATACAAGAAAATACTGTATATTAAACTGCATATCCCGTAAAGGAACTTCAAATTTTTCCACTTTTGTTTTTATACATTTAAAGAGAGTCATCGTTGTTGTTTTAAGATTCAGAAGCACTTTTGATTTAATAATTAAAATTGGTTTAATGATAATAATGGGATAGAATGCATGGTGTTAAATAAGTGGAATTTGTTTCCCTGTTCAGGTCACATATTTCTTTGCTTTCAAGATTGTAAAACAGCAGAAGTCATTAGTTACACAGAAGAGTGGATTATTGCTCACAAGCAGTAAGACAGTTATTAATCCTTCTGAAAATAGCCTCTAATCAGGGTTTTATTACCTTTGACTCATCATCATCATCATCACCACCATCATCATCATCATCACCACCATCATCATCACCACCACCATCACCACCATCTTCATCACCACCACCTTCATCACCATCACTATCATCACCACCACCACCACCACCACCACCATCTTCATCACCACCATCTTCATCACCATCACCATCATCATCACCACCACCACCACCACCATCTTCATCACCATCACCACCACCACCATCATCATCACCACCACCATCATCACCCTCACCATCATCACCACCATCTTCATCACCATCATCATCACCACCACCATCTTCATCACCATCACCACCACCATCATCATCACCACCACCACCATCATCACCATCACCATCAACACCACCACCACCATCTTCATCACCATCACCACCACCATCATCATAACCACCACCATCATAACCACCACCATCACCACCACCACCATCACCACCACCACCATCATCACCATTACCACCACCACCATCATAACCACCACCATCACCACCACCACCATCATCACCATTACCACCACCACCATCATAACCACCACCATCACCACCACCACCATCATCACCATTACCACCACCACCATCATAACCACCACCATCACCACCACCACCATCATCACCATTACCACCACCACCATCATAACCACCACCATCACCACCACCACCATCATCACCATTACCACCACCACCATCATAACCACCACCATCACCATCACCACCACCACCATCATAACCACCACCATCATCCCCACTACCACTACCATCACCACCACCATTACCATCACCATTACCACCACCACCATCACCACCATCATCACCATCACCACCATCACCACTACCATATATGCACCATCATCCCCACTACCACCATCATCATCACCACCATCACCATCACCACCACCACCACCATCATCATCACCACCATCACCACCACCACCACCATCAGGAAACACTGTTTCTGTAGTGGCATCAGGATATCCCTGTTGGTTCATTTTGATTTATGTCTAAATAAAAATATCTAAATAGTTTAACAGACCATCAACACATTTTAATAACACAATTCTGCAACTGAGAAAAATGAAACCAACCAGCTAAATATGACATTGCACATTCTTATATATCCTGTTCAGAATTAAATAAATATACAACTTCTAGTCTTATTTCTATCATAACAATAACACACAGTTTGATCTTAATTCATCTGTCCTCACTTTAGAACTCACTTTAAACCTTTTGTTTTGTTGTCTGAGAAAACCTTCAACATAATAAAACGCACAAGCTTGTTATGGAGTAATAAAACCAACATTCATATCAGAAATTCAGACAAATGTACAAAATCTTTGTGATGACTTTTTGCTCACCTAATGGTTTCCCTCCAGGCCCTGCAGGTTTTTGTTAAACTTGCAGCTAAAGTCTACAAAGAATCTAAACACTGAGATGCACCTTGTGGTGTTTTGTACAGCACAGTTTATAGTCTAAATGGCTTGAAATTATCGTAAAAAGTAGATATTTTTCCTACAAAATGCAGTCAAAACTTTGGTTTTTGAATTTTAAAATACTTGATTTAATCTTATGAAGAGCAAAGTGAAGTTCCTGATTAAATTTTTATTCAGTTCTAAGGTTTTTGTACTTGTACTTAAGGAAAAAGCACATTTCAACTGAGGGTATTCTGTTTGAAACAGAATGTATCCTAACATGAGCAATAAAAGTTGGTGTTCATCACTAAGTTAGTTAACCTCTCCAGGCAGGCCGTGATGCTGCACAAAAACTTACATGAATATGGAGTTTACACAGTAAACATACCCCCCCCCCCCCAAAAAAAACAAACAAACAAGTAGGACAGAAAAACTGTGTGATTTGACAAAAAATGCATATATTATTTCTAATTTTGGAAATGCTGAAGCCAAATACTCCAAAACGTAACACTCTAACCTCCTAACTTTCAAGTAAACCCATAAATGTTATATTTACGTTTGCTGCATGTCAGAGGCTTTTCATGAAACTACAGAAGACACAAAACCTCAATGTTTTCTCTTCACAATGGAAACTATGGTAAAAAACACACTAAAGGTCACGTTTCATGTGGTTAATGTTATAAAATCAGAAAACAAAAAGACCATGTCTGCTTCTGGAGTCATGTTAACACATGGGCTTAACACACAGGAGGTGACACACGACTGCAATCAGCGAAACGTTTCGCTATCGCTTTGATAATCTGATACACGGGAGGTGACATGCGGCAGTGGCAAAAGCTGTTCCAGGGCAAATAGCGAGTCTTCCGGTATTTTGATTGGCTGTCAGATTAGAGAGAATTATTGATTATTATAGCAGTTTGGAGTTGAAAATGATAGATATGAAGTCTCACAAGGTTTTGCTGGAGTTAAGTGAAGTCTTACTTCTGACTTTACTATATAAAAAAAGAAAAATACATAAATGAGTTCATCCCATATTACAAACAGAAAACAAAACTGTGAATATGAGATCACACCAACAACCAACTCACCTACAATTTCCCATGCCGCTGCCTTTTTGTGAAGATCTCTATTGGTGTCAAGGTGCCTGGCCTTGTAAGTCGATGTCTTGCAAGGCCAGACGCTTTACTTACGAGGACACTGTCCTTCCTTGGTTGAAGAAAATGGTTAAAGGGAACAGACTTGCATCACATGATCGAGACGGTCACGTAACGTCATATGACATGGGGGTAACGTTATATTTTATACGTATAAGTTTAAGTATAAATGTCTAATGAGAGTATTACTTTTTAAATTGTGTATATTGGTTAAATTAAATATGTAGGCAAGTTACTACCTGCTAGCCACCAAAGCTGCAACTAACCAACCATAGCTAACTGCTGTGGACATAAAGAAAAGCATTTTAGATTAGCCCGATAGCTACAATTAGTTGACTTACATTAAAACTTTAAATTTGCCCCCAAAGTAACTTCCAGCTCCTGCTCCGACATCCTTTTGAAAATACTGCGCTGTATTATGGGACATTTTTGACCAAGGCTAGGCTGCAAGGCACCTCCCATGTATCCTTGCTCCGCTAGCTAAACGGCTAACAAACAGAGAACAGACGCCTCAGTTTGGAACACACCTTGGCAGTTCTCGATGACGTATCTCCTAGACAACCGGGATGAGACCAAGGCATCAAGGCCAGGTTTCTTGGCATTGAGAAGCACCCTATATTCTTAAGAAGAGATGTTGTAAAGCTCTAGGAAATCCGACACGGCAAGTTTGAACTTTTCCTTCATGTTTGCTGGAGATGTACTGAGAAGCATCGCGTCTGTTCATTGGGTAGTCAATGAAACCTCAGTTGATTGTTTGAGCGACAGCAAGGAAAAGTTGAAATTTTCTCAACTTTCTGGGATTGTGTCGTTGGCTCGCCTTTGCACGACACATGCACAAGCGTAAAATTTCACATGCACGTTTGTCGCAAGTCGCTTAACAGGAGGAAGACCCGCAATTATTGCTTTGTCACACATGTCTCATAGAAAATGAATGGAGGAGAGGCGGTATCACTTCCCGTGTGTCAAGCCCATTAGTGTGTTGTTTTGTTATTTTGTTATGTGGCTGACTCATCCACATGCCTCCATCAGGCTCTAAATAAATGCAGCAGGGAGACCGAAGAGTGTGTCTACAAAAAACAAAATAAAGCCAGATTGTTAAAAGGCTGCATGCCATACAGGAGAAGAAATGGGACATAACACCTGGATTACCTGGCGGTGTAATCAGAGACAAGAGGAAAGATTTTATAACCTGGTTTTAAATAAACGATCATATCGTTGTTTTCATGCAATCAACAGATGAGCATGTCTGGATTAGAACAACGTAACAGCACGGAGATTATCGATCCACTTTATTTGAGTATATTTATAAAAATAAGTTGGGGCATCATTCTGATTTTAATCATATTATTACCACTAATAATATACACTTCTTTTGTAAGCAGCTAAAGAAAAAAGGACTATTTATGGACTATCTCCATGATGCACTATAGGTTCTGTGACTTGATCCTAATTTACCATCTTACATGACCAAAATGAAAAAACTGCTAAAACAAGCCACAGGATGTGAAAGATAACTCCTGCTTCTTTCTGCAGAGGCAGCAATGTTGTCGAGCTTCACCCAGGAGGCTCTAAAACACAGCCGCCGTGCTGAAGCAAGCGTTTTGTTGGCACATTTTAAACACCACCAGTGACAGCAGCAAACACACCATCTCCTCCCAATAACACCTCAACCAGAATGCAGGTCACTTCCCGACAGCGACTCACAGATTTTCAGAATTAGCTGAGTCAACGTGGAAGTGATGCTCTGAAAGACCTGTAGAGCCATTTGAAATCTATCTCAATCTGTTTCAGAGCTTGTTTATCCCCCAAGTTCATTAATTTGGTTTACATTTTTCTGAATTCCATGTTTATGAGTAAATAAAATGAAGCAAAAAAGCAGATTTTATGCTCTTGGGTAGTAAAAGTCGTATCCTCTAAGGGTTTCAGAGATAAAGCCGAGCTCACATCACTCAAAATTGATGGAATTACAGGTTTAAAGGGAGAAAGATATTTCTATAAATAAAGATTCAAACAAAAAAACACCTAAAAGAAGAAAACATCTTCACCTATCTACCCATCATCAGTCTTAAATCATCCTCTTGTGAAGCGATAAGAGTGACATGTTTGATGATTTAGGAAACCCAGATGTGCACCTTGTATACATACAGATAATATTGCTTTTACACAAAAATGTGAAATATGCATCTATAAATTTTCCAAAACAATATAAACAATTTACATTTACATTTTCTAGCTTTTTCTTTTTTTAATGAAATCACATATTTACACACAACCTGTAGTAAACTAGACATCCCTCACCCCTTTGGCACAATAATCATATTAATAGCAATTATTATTATATTGTTGAATAACAAGACATCTGAATAAGATTGGCCACTCACACGTCCAGCGCAGTAACACAGTTTCTCTAGTCGTAACACATATTGGTACTGTAAGTTATAGTTAAAAACAGATTTTTTGTCTTTTTTCAGCTTTGTTATGTAAATAAATCGACTTTCATCTGAAACAAAACAAAACTGCCTTTGCATGCCCTTAATATTTACAGAATCGCTTTGTCTGAGTTTGTTCTTGCTGGCTACGGTGAAGCGCAAATGCTAAACAAAAGTCAGACTATGAACCGAATCTGCAGAAAAAAAGCTGCAGAAAATATGGAGAAGATGATGGTAAAGAGGTCACAGTCTGAAACGCTGATTTCTTCCCTGGGGTAATGCTCATTTAGTTTGATTTAAATGTGAGTCATATAACAAATGTTAATATACACTTTTTATTTTTGTGTTTTTCTATATAGCTAATGGGGCAAAGCCAGGGCGACCTCCTATCTGTGGAGCATCCTCATTCGTCGTTGCAGTGTAAATACATTCAATTTAAAGGCATACCCAGCTTTTACATTGATAGAAATCCCACTTTGAGGTTTTAAGACAGCATATTAGAGCCACTTAGAAAAAAAAAAGGAAAATATTTCTAGAATTAACTTGAGAAGAAAGTCAAAATAAGAAGAAAGTTGTTATTTAGGGAATACAAAAGAATCACTGGTACAAACGGGCAGAAATCCCATTATATTGCTGGAGAGGGCATTAAACAGTAACATTTCAGAGAGTAGTTTTTTGGGGTACATGAAAAAAATGGATGTCTCTTGCTGTTTTGAAACTTGCATGATGGGCCTCCATCATGAGCAAGATTACTGAGAAACCAGCTGATCAGAGGCGAGACGTCAAAATATTTACTGTTATTAATTTTCTGCTCCATTCTCCTCCAAATAACTTCTAGTTCCTGAAACAGGAGTGCCAGAGTTTTTCCCCAAAGAGATTAACTCTCAAGGCATCCATTTACACCAGAGACCACTGCAGGTGTTGAAAAAATGGATGAACTTGATCTTTCAATAAACGTGTCTGGAGCCTTTAAGAATAAGGAGAGAACACCGTCTAAAAATAAAATGTAAAATTAAAATTGACCAAGTTACATGAAGTGGATATAATAAAATCCACAAAGTTTCCATCAAAATAATATTAAATTAAAAAAATAAACATAAAGCTGTTGATTTTTCTTCTATAGTCTGTCACTCAGTGGCCAGCTGTGATCAGCAGCAACACAGAGAATATGGTACCTGCTGTATCAGTGTCACAACCTGGTGCAACATTAAAAACCAGGATGAATCGGTCATATTTACAACCTAAAACTGATGTAGATTATCTTTTAAATCATTCTAAGAAGTTAACTTTAATCTGCTGCTCCTCTGAAATGTTAAATAGATTTATAGATGTCAGGAGAAAATATCCAGTCTGCCTACTAAATGTGAAAATGGCCACCTATTAGCTTTTTAAGGATTTAGGATTTCTCTGACGTAATTCCTGTTAATGCAGCTGTTAACATGGCCGTAAAAAGTATTTGTATTAGTAACAAAATAGCTGTTTATATCTTTAATTTCAATTATGACAAGTAAGAATACTATTTTGACTAGGATCAGTTATATTGTTGCTGTGTGAAATAGAAATCAGGCTGTAAAAAGGTGCCATTTTTGATTAAACGTTGAATCATGCTTCTCCATCTGTGTGGATGCAGAGACACGCAACGCCATTTTGTGTCAGGCCCACAGGGTCTTTAACTATCTGTTAAAAGTTGCGGAGACCGTAAGCTTGTGATTGGTCAGGACGCTGCTTCCTTTAAATCCGTCACCAGCACCATCATTGCGCCACTCCTCAGGTGACGGAGAAGCCCAAAGGTAAAATGTCTATGTCAATGAATGTGCGTCTCTCCCTCACGGAGCTCATGGAGAAGTATTAATCAGGCTTTAGTCTGTCTCTGCATGCAATTGGACAGAACTAGCATCAATCAGAGCAAAGTGACGTACGGTATTCATAGCAACAAAAATCAGTAAATGGGTCAGTTCGCAATACACCGCCAATTAAGTACTGTAGAAGAAGCTCGTCTAACCATGAATAAACAAAACCGAACAATCTCTGTGTCTGTTTCAAGAACACAATGGGGTTCGCTTTCTTGAAATATTCAAACAGTGTACTTCTGACTTAATTTTTTTTCCCAACATATTTTCTTTTTTTTCTTCCATCTAACTGATCCTAATATGCTGCCATCATTCTTATCTGACAGTTACTAAATCACTTCTCAACATGAGCCGGTCAAGTCTTGGTCTACCTCCTACAAAGAAATCTGTTAAATATACTCGACCACCTCCAGCATCGCCTCTCTCATTTTTCCGATCCAGTATGTGACACAAAACCTGTAACAACTTGACCTCAAAGCAAATACTATACAACTCAAAAATGAGCAGAGAGTTTCTTGCTGAGAGCAAGGTGAGAATAGTGGCTTCACTCTTGCCCAGTCAATATAAAGACTCTTCCACCACTTGGTTAGCGTAGCAAAAAGCTAATTCACTATCAGTTACAACCTGTTCAACCAATAAAAAAGTTATTAAATCACAACATTGTTTTTTTATAATTACATGAGCCCGCAAGGCAACGAGAAACTATATGTTGGATGTGAGAGTGGTGTTGATTGTCCCCATTAGCGACATTTTTACATCTACAACACCTTTACTATAGATGGTTTTACCTCTATACGAAGCTAAAAGATTTTTTGGTTATCTTTTGTAAAAGATTTAATTAGTTCTGCTGCACACACACACACACACACACACACACACACACACACACACACACACACACACACACACACACACAAACACCAACCACAATTCTATGGCACAGTCTTGTTTTTTTCCTCATTTATGAGCTTAAGGTAGAGGGGTTTTAAAATCAGTTTTCCATAATCATTGTGCTAATGTGCCAGTAGACCTTTAAAGTTACTTGACACAAGTAAAAAAATAAAATAAAAACTATTAAATGTATTACTGATAATGATAAAAAATATTCTATTGTATGGAACATTTAGAATTTATAGAAAAACCTTTCAGAGTTATATTATCCACCATACTTTCATTTGCTATCAAGCACCAGTTTTCTGTGGCATACATTAATTTGCACTAAAACTAGTGGACAAAATAGTGTCTAAGAAAAGTCAAGAAAGTGAAAAAATGACTAAAATTCTACTTTTGTTCTCATCTAACTCTCAGCAAGAAGGCAAACATTCTCAAAGCATGGAATAATTCAGTAAAGTTGGGATCAGCGGTGGACTGGTCATCTGCTATATCGGGCATGTCCCAGTGGGCCGTTTACCCAGTAGGGGGCCGGTCCGGACAAATTTCCACAAGCAGCGCCCCAGGGCTGAAATGCCGAAATTTCGTCCCAGTCCACTCTTGGTTGGGATGTGATTTTCATGTCAGTGTTCCCTTGAGTCATCAGATGAGTCATCATCCTAAACACTTTGATTCTGGTTGTCTGTCTTTGTTTTGGACAAATTGATATTAAAAGTGAGCTGCTGTTATTTCTATTTCTAATAAAAATTCAATTATATATATATATATATATATATATATATATATATATATATATATATATATATATATATATATATATATATATAATTTATTTATTTTATTTTTTTGTTGAATTGTGTTCTTTCGTTGAAAACGGAAACTGTCCAACCGATGACCTTCAGAAAGGCTGAAGAAGAGCCTCTCCCAGCTTGAACTAAAAGAGTCTGAACCATTTACCATTCGAAATGACTTTCACTCCAATTAATCCCATTCGAATCACCGTTTTTGATCAAACAGGGCCGCTACGTCCTGCTAACACATCGTATTAAGAAAATGTCATGACTGGAATCCAGCTAAGCCTTACAAAATACACTGTTAAATGTCACACAGTAATGATAACCTCCCGAGACGACCCACCTGAGTGAGACTTAAAATACTAAAATGCTTATGGTACTACAAGGCCTGGCCTCATCAGCTCCGATTCTCCCCCTTTTTCCAAATATAGACAGAAAGCTACAAAATAGTTTGGTCCCAACACTTTCAGGAAAAGATGTAGAAAATATACATTCAAACATCAGAAGAAATTCACAGCAAGAGTAGAAAATGTTGGAAAGGAATGAGAAAGACGGGTGAGCTGTATGATGGGAAAGCTGAGCACATTTTAGAGAAACATACTGCTTTAAAATGCTAACACTGTCTTCACAGAACACTTTAGTCTGGAACTCTTGAAGACCCCCCCCCCACCCCCCCACCCCCCCCCCCCCCACACACACACACACACCGTCTTTGAATGGGTGTGCTCACATGTCAGTGTTGTGTGTGCGTCTGTGAGCAAATTTATACCACATGTGCCCTTCTTAGCTTGTGTGTAGTGCTCACAGGCTATAGGAGTCCTCTCTTATTTATACTCCCCACTGTCATGATTCCCATCACTTTCAGAAATACACTCATGCCCTTCACTGCTCGCACATCTCTAATTAGTTGACAGCTGGGTTACCTTAAGGCCACTAGTTCAACCTAATTCATGCCAGAGACTTAAGCTGTCAGGAATGGTCTCTGTTCCCAGAGCCATGGCCACCATCTTTCATCCTCTCTTGTGAGAGAGGGCAAGAAAATACGACACTGGCAAGCGTCTTCTGCTTGCATCTCACTGTAAACATGTAAACACAAAAACAGCTTGGTGTCTTCACCAATCAGCCCTCTACGTCTACTTTGACTCCAAACGACGATGAATGGATTTCAGTCTGTTCTGTTCTCTTTGCGCTCCGCTTGGCTCATTTCCTCTGCCTCACAGTGAGGATGAACTCTGACTGTAGTTTCTGAGAGTCAGTTTGGTGTACCTGGGTGACGGGGGAGAGGGAGGAGGATGGGATGGGACAGGAGGAACAAAAAAACCCATCTCTGAGGTGGAACTACTGCTGGATGCCAGGGAGTCACGGAAGGGTGACGGGGGAGTTAGAGCGATGAGCTCTTCCTCCAGTTCTGCCCTGATCAGTGGGGAGTCGGTGAGGCAGGTGGCCAAGTTTCCTCGCATGGGGGAGAGAGATGGGGAGGTGTGGGGGTGAGGGGGCGGCAGGGGGTAAGGTGAACGAGGACTTGGGTGGATGGGACAGCCGCCACGGCTTGCCAGGTTGGTCTCCATGTGGGGGATAGGCTGGACGTCAGCGAAGGTGGTGAGGGTCGGGGGCATCGGGATCTCACGAGGCAACAGGTAAGGGTCAGTGGGGTGAGGAGAGGGAGGGGTGTGTTTGTGTGAGTGTGATGGAGAGGTGGACAGCATCATGCTGTTAAGCTCTGAGATGTTGGCAGTGAAGCGGTTTACCACACAGCTGATCTGATCCATCAGCGAACTCTGCGGCTGTGTGGGGTGGTCATCCATGATAACCAGACGGCCGTCACTTCCGGTCACCACAGAACCGCTGCTGGGGGGTCCACAACTGCTGGCGACGCTACCACCGCTGCAGATGCTGCTGGAATATTGTGGAACAGCCGCCATCTGAGACTCCTCCCCCAAACTTACTCCTATTCTCTGGCTGACCGTGCTGATTGGTGAAGGCGTCTGCGGCTGGTACGTGACCGAGTAGTGCTCTTCTGCTTCTGAGAGTTCATACAGAGTCTTATCTGTGGTGCTGTCCATGTGAGTGGGCAGGGACGACATGGAGGAGAGGGACGGCAGGGGGACGTGTGGTGGTAAGTCAGCTCCGCTGCAGTATCGCTCCTCAGAGGTTTTGGAGAAGGGTTTAATCACAGCAGTCTGATTGTTCTCCTTCTTTTTGATATGGAAGGACAGCCGCTGCCATAGGTGGTTGCCGCGGGAACTGCTGCGCTCAGTCTGTGCCCAGGAGACCGACTTGCCGTTGGAGCTGCAACAAAGAACCAAAAAGTAAGAGAGTTGGATAAAAGTCCGAAAAGTAATGACACTAATTTAATTAAAGCATTTAGCTAGAGTCAATCAGATTATGTGGTTTTGTTTTGCATCTTCAAACCACAACCTTCAGTGTGCATAAGGTGGAGAGAAGTGGCTAGGATGAGAGTCAGCTCCTTCAAATCTCAACCAGAAAAAATTGGAACAGTCCCTCAAGGTTGTAAATTATTCAGTGGAGGGGTTCAAGAGTCTTGGTGAAGATGGATCAATAGGCAAAGTTCTTGATTCGCTACGTTCTCACACTCGTGTCTTGTCATGGGATTTGGACCATGACTGACAGAACAAGATCCCAGATCCAAGTGGCTTAAATGAGCCCTGGCATCCGGGGGGGAGGTAGTGAGGGCATCTGATTAGAAAGCCTCCTGGTTACTTCCCTGTAAGTTTTCCCTGGGGGAAGCGATCCCAGGGCAGACCCAGAACCCACTGTAGAGATTGTATTCCTTCTCTGGTCTGAGAGTTCCTTGAGCTCACCCAGGGTTTTCTAAGGGAACGTATGGGCTTTCCTCCTGAAGCTCTCTTGGATAAGCATAAGAAAATACATGTATGACTGAAATGAGTCTTGAGGAATCAAACAGGTTTGAATCACTTTCCTTCTTTATCTCACAAAATCTGACTTTCATTTTCTTTGTCACATTATTATTCTTTTAATGTTTCATCTTCAAAGTTTTGGCCTGCTCCACCTCAGCCACAGCTCTGTCCCTCGCTGCCCCTCCGTCCTTTTGTCGGGGTAATTAGAGGGATTAATCTATAGCGGGCGTCCTGATTGTGAGACGGACTGAAATTGCCCTGGAGATCGACACACCCACACATCCATATGCTAATTTGCACCTACACACAGGATGGGCTGTGATCTCTTTGTCCCCTCATCAGAACCTGTGGAGACACGTGTCACACATACTAACTCAAGCCTTTACTGATTTTCTTTCTGTTCAGCTCTGAGAACGATTTCACTGCCAGATGGAAGTGTTTTTTCAGTATTTCAAACACTTGATTCAAACATCAGTCAAACATTTTATTACTTCAAAAGTTTCTTTTCCCTCCAGCTCGACTGATTTATCTCCCTCCATGCCTGTTCAGTCTACACTGACAATGACAGCATCTCTAACGCAACAGCTTCCAGCCCGTCATTGAGGAGACAGACAGCCCTGCCAATTACCACCACCTGCAGAGGACGACAGGACCAAAAGAGACAGAGCAGGGAAGGCAGGAATGGGGGAACAAAGACTGAAACACTCCTGCCATTTTTTTAGGAGTGTGTAATTGAAATCTTGCTTGCAAAGCAGGGTGAGCTGGAGTAACCTGCTGACAAATGAAAATATGTTTCTGTCTTTTCTCTCTGAGTCAGTCCTTTGATCGGCTCCTTGTCGCTGTAGATAACAGTGGATGGCAGCAAAAGAGGGGTTCACAGCACCTCTTTTGTCATCTTTTTAGTAGACATCACCTCGGCTCTTCAGCTCTGTCTCCATTCATTGTTTCCCTCTTTATTCCTGTCTTCACCCCGTCCATCCACCATACCCTTCTCTCTCTCTCTCTCTCTCTCTCTCTCTCTCTCTCTCTCTCTCTCTCTCTCTCTCTCTCTCTCTCTCTCTCTCTCTCTCTCTCTCTCTCTCTCTCTCTCTCTCTCTCTCTCTCTCTCTCTCTCTCTCTCTCTCTCTCTCTCTCTCTCTCTCTCTCTCTCTCTCTCTCTCTCTCTCTCTCTCTCTCTCTCTCTCTCTCTCTCTCTCTCTCTCTCTCTCTCTCTCTCTCTCTCTCTCTCTCTCTCTCTCTCTCTCTCTCTCTCTCTCTCTTTGTCATGTCTCCATTAGGCAATTCTTTGCAGTTAATGTTGGGGTCAGGAGATTCAAGGGAATACAGAGAATCAGTTTCTCAGAACACACACACACACACACACACACACACACAGCATAGCTGCCTTCTTAAGTAGGGCCATTACAGAAAATGGCCTTGGACTGTAGCTGATGAGTAACTTGGCATTAGTACGGGCTACAAGCCTCCCAGGGACTCACACACAGATGTATACCTGAGCGTCTCTGCAGTAGAGCCTCTGCGTTTCCACAAGTTAACCAAGCTAGAAGAGCGGCTGGCAGCTGAAGACGATTTGCCGTCACCCACATGCATGCGCACCACTGTGCTGGTGGTGAAGGCACTGCGCACATTACGCTCTGGTTTGGCCAGGATAATGTACACCTGATGTGAGATAAAAACATAAGGTATGCTCTTTAAACGTGACACTTTGGGTAGAAAACAGACAAAGCATACATGGACATCACAGTCTGATTCAGTTAAATGACATTTGTTCAAACAAAACTTTTCTTTTTATATATATATATAAAAGTGCTGAGAAGACTTGTGGTTCATGTGCTCAAAATGACAGAATAATATTCAGGTCATGAAAGAAAGAGGTAGTCCATGTGTTCTGACTGAAGCCATTTTCTGTTTAAAATCAGATCCGGCTTAATTCAAAAACCTACACTCTCAAATTACAAGTACTGATATTATTAAACATGAGAGGCCTGCCGCTGCGTAGAAGCTGAAATAAACATAACATGCTGATGTTTATCAGAACTGAAGGTATGAATTTCAATTCTAAAAAATGTTTCAGAATTGGACAATTTTCCCATCTGAACCAATAAATGAACAAGTACTGATCTAATCTGAATTATCGTATAGGGAGCCTCCTCCCCTTCTGGTCGGCTCATGGGTCCCCGGAAGAATGGGAAAATGAATGCAAGTGAGTGGAGCTGTGACAGCAGTGTCTGTCACCTCATGGACATGGTCTGCTGGTAGTGTTTTCTGTGCTCTGTCCAGGATGACTGGTTGATGTGCACACAATCAGTCTTCTGTTTATGAATGCATGTGTTAATTTTGTACTTCTATTTTGAGTTACCAGTGACTTGGAGTTTCCCATGGAGTCTCACACCTGCAGCTCATCTCCTCAGGAAGCCTAATCGGCACTCCTGGGATCTACCAACTCCCAAGGGAGGGGAGATTCATGTTTATGCTTGTGTTTAATTTAATGTAGATGTTTTCTGTTATGATAGGAAGTTTGTAATTATGATTTAGTTATTTGAGTTACCTGAATTGATTAGACTGGTTAGTGTGTGTGTGTGTGTGTGTGTGTGTGTGTGTGTGTGTGTGTGTGTGTGTGTGTGTGTGTGTGTGTGTGTGTGTGTGTGTGTGTGTGTGTGTGTGTGTGTGTGTGTGTGAGTGTGAGGATGTGTGTTAATTGTATGTTAATTTTTCCCCTCTTGTATGTAGAGTGGTCTGATCAGCCACTATTTAAATTGAACCTGGTGTGTCTGAAATGTCTTTCGTTTTCTGGATAGTGTCTTGTGTGGTGATTAGGTTAAAGTTCCTTTAACTTTGAAGCTGCTCCAAAATAAAATGGTGTTTTGAATCTCATGAGCAGTGCTTCTCTGGCTGGTTTGTGCAAGTCCCTGACAGGAGCTATAAAAATTATTTTCTAAACTATTAATTCCTAATCGTACTTTGAGCTTGTAAAAATTCATAATTACATGACTACAAATCAGACATTGGCACGTCACAAATATGGCGTCACCTCTGCCCTAGCCTAGCTGCTACTTACCACAGGGCAACATTTATGTTGGTTCTTTCCTCCTGAGGGAAGAATTTGAAGTTTGCTGAACTTACAGCCATTTTCTTCTGCTTTACTCCATGTCTGGTTCAATGACGTTAATTTGGTGATGCGCATTTGTAGTCCTGGACGAATTTTACAGAAAACCTACAATAACTTTTGCCCTCGTTCAAATATAAGCGATTTCTTGGCATCAGAATGTGTCTTTAAAATTCACAGACATCATATGTGAAATCCATGTTACTTATCAAATAGGATTAGAACATTGTATTTTTATCCCCACTGACTTGCATTAATTTTTTTCTTATTTCCGGGGACGAGCGGCCCTGAAGTAGATGGGCGTGACTTAGGTTCGCTATTGGGGTTTTCATCACAACATTTTTGTTGACCAATGACTAACTTGGCCTTTCCATGGATGTGTAAGTGTTGTGTAACATCAGCAAAAAGTAGTACACAGTAATGATAGTCATTAGAGGGAATGGGTATGTTTCCACCGGCCGCAAAGCATAACATTTTAGAAGTGTTCCAGAAGCGTAGGGATGCCTTGCTTATACTTTTTGACTCTATTTTTGATGCCCTACACTTCACCAACGCATCAAACTCTAGTTCAGATCGGGCCAGACGGGAAGCCAGTCACAAATGCAGTGTAAACCATCTGGAAACTTTCAAAATACAAATCACATGCAGATTTCCAATTGCTTAACTAGTAAAAAAACGTAATTCCCTGTGAGGCCTCCGTAGCTGAGGTAAACAGAACAGAAAAAAAACCTCAGACGTTTTTGGATAAACGCTGCTCTCTTTCTCTTTGCTTGTTATTGTGTACTCCACTTAATGAGTGGTTTTGTAGTTCTCCCATGATTTTGTGACTTTGCGGGACCAGCTGCGTGCATGTAACGCATTCGCTGCCATTAGCATCTGAAACGCTCCCGGTGGGAAGAGATCTTACGGGTAAAACGCGTTATTACTTTATGTGCCACTTACGCATCTAGTGGAAAGGCTGGGTAAGTGGATTAACCTTTTCAGACTCAGCTGTTGATCTCTATTGTTGACCTACATTTTTATGTTTTACAGCAGTCAGGCAAAATATGGCACCATCTTTTTGCTGAGCCATTTTTCATCCAACAATGTTAATTTCAAGGAGATCAGCAGTTAAAGGAAGATGAGTTTTGTCTCACTTTTACCTAGCTAATATTAAAATACTCTGTGTTATAGTGAAGATTTTAGCAAGACTTTAATGCACGTATGGTGTGTTCCCAACTCTACTATAAAAGATATTTAAAAATGTATTTATTTTAGCATAAATACTTTGGATCAGTATTAGAGACAATACAAAAATCATAATTGGAATACCCAAAATGAAGAATAGAGCAGAGACCTCAGTAAAAGAGAAAGTGGATTTTAGTTTGTCTTACCTTGGGTACAAACATGCAGCACAAAGCCACAGTGGCACTGAGGCTGACGCTGAAGCACATAGTAATGATTTTATAATTGGAACCAAAGTAGATTGGTACGAACGCCAGCCAGATGATGCAGGTGGTGTACATAGTAAAAGCAATGTACTTGGCCTCGTTGAAATTAGCCGGGACGTTGCGGGTCTTTAAGGAAAAGAGAGACAGGCATAAGTAAATACTGGTGCAACTATGCATGTGGGTTTAGTTGTGAGAATAGAAGAGATGTATCCACTGGCATCTTATGGTAGTATAAAATAATGAGAATTTACCTTTGGACAACTATTTAAAGGTGCAATGTTGAAGGATAAGGTGAGAATGACATCTTGCGGTCAGATTTGGTTCAGCAAGCAAATAGTCGGTTCCAAAAATATTTCAAGCTACTTTTTCATTGACAAACAACTCAATATTACAGCGAAATGTATGTCTGAAATTAATGAGTCAATCATAGCGTTTTACTTCCTTTAAAGCAACACATTCTCACACCCTAAGCGTCGAAAAATGACGCAGTGTGACCAAGCATTTGTTTCTGATGCGTAGGGAGCCCCTGCGTGTCGGGAGGCACTGTCCGAAGCCCGCAGTAAAATGGACATTTGACCAAATTGTGACCTTTACCTTCTTGCTATTTAACCTTCCCCTCACCTCCATCTTAACCTTAACCAGCTTGCACATGCAAAGCTTTGTTTCGCATTTCATCGTTCCTCTCAAACACACTTAAAAGAAAATTAAGATTGACATACAGGGTTAAGGTCAGGATGGGGGTGAGGGGAAGGTTAAATCGCTAGAGGTTAGAGGTGAAAGGTTGATGAAATCTCCATTTTACCGCGGGCGTCAGATGTCAACGCTCTGGCACAGCACATTGCTTCCCAACGCACAGGGGCTCCCTACGTGTAGGAAACAAACGCTTGGTCACACCGCGTCATTTATCGACGCTTAGGGTGTGAGAATGTTTTGTTTAAAGCCATATTATGCAACTTTTTCATATTTTTAAATTATTTTCTTGTGTCAGTATGTGCTAAAAAGACCCTTTACAGAGAAAATGAGCTGCAGTAACAAATTTGACCACAGGATGTCATACTTACATATTACACCTTTCATCTTTCAGAATAACACTCAATGCAAGAGGGTGTCATTACCGTTTATACAAGACCCAAAAAAAATCAGATTGCTTTAAAGATTTTTCTCAAATGCTTTTTTTAATCTTGAAATTTCAGGTGAACATTAATCTGACTGACGATCCTCTAAATAAATGTTGTCTAGCAGCAATTTTATTGTTGCTCCAATAACTCCAAGAAATCCTCATCTTGGAGCTTTGGTACTTTACCATGTATTAACAAACAGCTGCTGGTGTGATCTGAAACCAGGAAAACACTTGTTTTAATATCTAGTAAAGAACACAGATAGTGACCAATTCGAGTATAAACCATTCGTCGTCTTCCTCCGCTTATCCGGGTCCGGGTCGTGGGGGCAGCATCTCAACTAGGGAGCTCCAGACCGTCCTCTCTCCAGCCACCTCCACCAGTTCCTCCAGCAGGATCCCTAGGCGTTCCCAGACCAGATTGGAGATGTAACCTCTTCAACGTGTCCTGGGTCGACCCGGGGGCCTCTTGCTGGCAGGACATGCCCAAAACACCTCCCCAGGGAGGCGTCTAGGAGGCATCCTGACCAGATGCCCAAACCACCTTAACTGACTCCTTTTGATCCGGAGGAGCAGCGGTTCTACTCCGAGTCCCTCCCGAATGTCCGAGCTCCTCCCCTATCTCTAAGGCTGAGCCCGGCCACCCTACGGAGGAAGCTCATTTTGGCCGCTTGTATTCGCAATCTCGTTCTTTCGGTCATTACCCAAAGCTCATGACCATAGGTGAGGATTGGGACGTAGATCGACCGGTAAATCGAGAGCCTGGCTTTCTGGCTCAGCTCCCTCTTCACCACGACAGATCGGCTCAGTGTCCACATCACTGCAGATGCCGAACCAATCTGCCTGTCAATCTCCAGATCCCTCCTACCCTTACTCGTGAACAAGAGCCCAAGATACTTAAACTCCTCCACTTGAGGTAGGACCTCTCTCCCGACCCGGAGTTGGCAAGCCACCCTTTCCCAGTTGAGAACCATGGTCTCAGATTTGGAGGTGCTGATCCTCATCCCAGCTGCTTCACACTCGGCCACGAAACTACCCAGCAAGAGCTGAAGGTCAGAGCTGGATGAAGCTAGGAGGACCACATCATCCGCAAAAAGCAGAGACGAGATTCTCCTGCCACCAAACTCGACACACTCCATACCACAGCTGCTCCTAGAAATTATGTCCATAAAGTTTAGGAACAGAACCGGTGACAAAGGGCAGCCCTGGCGGAGTCCAACCCTCACCGGGAACAGGTCCGACTTACTACCGGCTGTGTGGACCAAACTCACACTCCTCTGTTAAAGGGACTGAATGGCCCTTAACAAAAGGCCACCCACCCAATACTCCTGGAGCGTCCCCCACAGGGTGCCCCTGGGGACACGGCCACAAGCCTTCTCCAAATCCACAAAACACATGTGGATTGGTTGGGCAAACTCCCATGCCCCCTCCATCACCCTTGCAAGGGTATAGAGCTGGTCAACAGTTCCACGGCCAGGACGAAAACCACATTGCTCCTCCTCAATCTGAGATTCAACTATCAATCGGACCATCCTCTCCAGTACCTTGGAGTAGACCTTTCCAGGGAGGCTGAGGAGTGTGATCCCCTTATAGTTGGGACACATCCTCCGGTCACCCTTCTTAAAGATGGGGACCACCACCCTGGTCTGCCACTTCAAAGGAACTGCTCCCGATGACCACGCAATGTTGCAGAAACGTGTCAACCATGACAGCCCTACAACATCCATAGCCTTGAGATACCCAGGACGAATCTCATCCACCTCCGGGCTCCGCCGCTGTGTAGTTGTCTGACTACCTCAGCAACTTCTGCCCCAGAGATAGGAAAGTCCATCCCCAGGTCTCCCGACTCTGGCTCCTCCTCGGAATGTGCGTAGGTGGGATTGAGGAGCTCCTCAAAGTATTCTGTCCACCGCCCGACTATAGGCCCAGTGGACGTCAGCAGCTCCCCATCCCCACTGTAAACAGTGAGAGCGAGTTGCTGCCTCCCTCTCCTGAGGCGCCGGACAGTTTGCCAGAACCTCTTTGGCGCCGATACAGGAGTTGCCACCATGACTGGCACCGGCCACCTTGCGACCACAGCTAGCAACAGCCGCCTCAACAATTGCAGAGTGGAACAAGGCCCACTCGGAGTCGATGTCCCCCACTGCTCTCGGGACGCGGTCAAAGCTCTGCCGGAGGTGGGAGTTGAAGACCGTCTTGACAGGTTCTTCTGCCAAGCATTCCCAGCAGACCCTCACTATGTGCTTGGGTCTGCCAGGTCTACGCGGCATCTTCCCCTGCCATCTGATCCAACTCTCCACCAGATGGTGATCAGTTGACAGCTCCGCTCCTCTCTTCACTCAGGTGTCCAAAACATACGGCCGCAGGTCAGATGATACGACTACAAAGTCTATCATCGACCTGCGACCTAGGCTGCCCTGGTACCAAGTGTACCGATGGGTATCCTTATCTTTGAACAAACATGGCCAAACTGCGGCTTGCACAGAAGTCCAATAACGAAACACCACCAGAGTTCAGATCAGGTGGGCCGTTCCTCCCAATCACACCCCTCCAGGTCATGCTGTCATTGCCCATGTGAGCATTGAAGTCCCCCAGCAGGACAATGGAGTCCCCTGATGGAACACTATCTAGCACTCGTCCACGGACTCCAAGAAGGGTGGGTAATCTGAACTGATATTTGGCACATAAGCACAAACAACTGTCAGGACCCGTTCTCCAATCCGAAGGCGCAGGGAAGCTACCCTCTCGTCCCCCGGGGTAAACCCCAACACACAAGCGGAGAGTCTTGGGGCTAACAAAAAGCCAACCCCAGCCCTCCGCCTCTCATCTGGAGCAACTCCAGCAAAGGAGAGTGTCCAACCCCTCTCAAAAACTTGGGTTCCAGAGCCAATGCTATGTGTCGAGGTGAGTCCAACTATATCTAGCCGGTACCGCTCAACCTCTGCCACAAGCTCCTGTTCCTTCCCCGCCAGAGAGGTGACGTTCCATGTCCCAATAACCAGTTTCCTTGTCCGGGGATCGTACCGCCAAGGCTCCCGCCTCGGTCTGCCACCCGATCCACACTGCACCGGACCCTTCATGTTCCTCCTGTGGGTGGTGGCTCGACAGTTGGATGAACCCATGTACCCGGTTCGGGCTGTGCCCGGCCGGGCCCCATGGGCGAAAGCCCGGCCACCAGGCGCTCGCACACGGGCCCCAACCCCAGGCCTGGCTCCGGGCTCCGGGCTTGGCTCCGGGCCGGGTACTCCGACTCTTTGTTTTTACGTCCATGAAAGATCTTCTGAACCGTTCTTTGTCTCACCCTTCACCTAAGACCCATTTGTCATGGGAGACCCTACCAGGGGCACAAAGTGCCCCAGACAACATAGCTCCTAGGATCATTAGGGCACTCAAACTCCTCCACCACTATAAGGTGACGGTTCAATTATTGATCAATTTGTATGTTGAATAATGACTAATAAAATTACCTGATAGCTGCAGACATGATTGGTTCATACGTAAGTCAGCAATATGTTTTGTAATAGAACGTTTTATCCCAATAAGTTTTTATTTAAGTAAGGAGGACGCTGGAATTACAGATAAAAATAATCAAACTTCTACCTTGAAGGCATAAAAGGTGCAGCTGAGGATGAGCAGGCCATTGTATCCCAGCGGGGCTACCACTCCGAGGTTAGTGGTGTTACAGATGAGATTGACCTGGCGGATGCTGGGGTAGTCATGGATCACCTGTACATAAAGACATGACATAGCAATAGCTCAGAGTTTATCATGCTTCATTGTTTCAGCTATTTGTCAAAGCTAATGATGATTATTGTTATTACACAGCCAATTTAAGACACTCATTGCTCAGAATAATACCCAACTAGATTTAAATTACCTTTAATAACCCCAACTAAAATAATCTACTTCGGTTTCTAGACTTGTAAATGATTTTATGTAGATGTCAAACAAAAACATGCTTAGGAAAACATGATAGTGCTCCTTTTTAATTCATTGTGCCTGCTTATTTCTTTTATTAACATCCACCTGTTCCTACGCCCTGCATCGGCTCACGCAGAGGGCTTACCTCTGGTGGCTCCATTAGGAAAAGAGCCACAATGATTCCCAACTGCAGCAGGATGAGGAGGAAGGCGATGATGAGCTGAGCACAGGCAGACATGAAGCGAGGCTTCTTTGTACAGATCTTCTTCTTACTTCCTGCCAGGATCCGAGCAATGCGGTTTGTCTGGAGTCAGACACCAATCATTAGGACATACTGCATCTACTATCAAGCCATCTGCTTTCATGTCTACTGTAATTATCTAAGCATAACAATGAGGAACACTGATTAAATTCCAATAGGGACATCATGGCTGTGGTTTCTTAACATCCTTCCATAACTCCTTATGCAATTTAGTTCTCACCTTGGTGACGAGTGCAGAGTAACTCATGGCAGGTGACAGCCCGATTCCCAGACGTTGGAGGTAGCAGTGGATAACGTGAGGTTTTGCTATGAGGCTAAAGGTGCATAGGTATCCCAGACAGATCCCGGCTAGGATGATATAACACAGCTCCCTGCTGGAGGATTTCACCACAGGAGTGTCCCGAAAACTTTACATACACAAAATAAACGGAACGTATTGGTGAACACAAGAAAAAATCCCACTGAAAATGAAAGGGTTTCGAGGATTTTGAAGTACGGGTTTGTGGAGTGTTTAAAAGCAACCTGTCTTTCACCTTCGATTGAGACAGCTATACTCCACACAACCCTACTGAAAGGTTTCCCAGAAAGGATTTTATTTTACTATTAGAAACTGTTTTATAAGACTATATAGGTTACGGAACTTTGTTGGGGCTCAAAAGGGCCCAGGAGCCCTGATTAATGGCCAAGACAACTTCATATTAAAGCCCTGCAATAGAGCTCCGGGAGTTGACGTCACTTCTCCCGGCATGCAACAGTTCAAATTGAAACGGCGCCATATTGGCATGCAGAAGCCGGCAGCTGGACTATTTGTTATTGTCAGAAAACTCAATCAAACGGGAAATATGGTAGATTCCTGTTGTGCCCCAGGATGCAGAACAGACGCGGACGACATAAGGAATGAGCCATCTACAGGATTCCCCAAGATCCGGAGCGCCGCAAACGTTGGATCATTGTAATAAAACACACTAGTGACCGGGCGAAAATGAAGCTGTGGGACCCCGAGAGTAAAGGTTTTCGCTTATGCAGCGACCACTTCATATCAGGTACTTAAACCAATGTTTCCTCAACTGTGTGTGGTATTTATTTTAAATGCTTTATTATGATTCTTAGTGGGCTTCCTAAACTTATTTTGGCGTGGCTTTTTCTGTCTTATTACTCATAGCAGCAAGTAAACATCACGTAAAACGTTGCCTCGTGAGTTCTGCGTGCTGCCGTTTCCGTGTTTTATGAGCTGTATTTAATTTATAAGCAATGGTTGATCAATTGTCAGATCACACATAAAAAGCACTTTGGATTGCTATTATCTGTCTCACCGAGACTACTTACGTGTAAATCTGTTATTTGTCCATCCATCCATCCATTTTCATCCGCGTATCCGGAGTCGGGTTGCGGGGGCAGTAGCGTGACTTCCCTCTCCCCAGCCGCCGGAGCCAGCTCCTCCGGGTAAATCCCAAGGGGTTCCCCGGTCAGGTCCAGTGTTGTGCCGGTAAGAAGTCCGCTCCGACAGCTTCTGGCGTCGGAGCGGGCAGTAGAGTCGAGAGTCCCAGACCTCTCCCCAGCTCCTCCGGCCGGGGGAATCCCAAGGGGTTTCCCCGGCCAGGTCCGGTGTTGTGCCGGTAAGAAGTCCGCTACGACAGCTTCTGGCGTTTTTAAAAAGTATCCCAGGGGCACGGTAAGGGTCGGAGATGTTTAGTCTATTTAATTTCTGACTATATAAAACGATTTCTTCTGTTTTAAAGTGTGAAGTAAACTCCGACGAAGTAAAATCCAAGCGGATCCCGTTCATGTTCATGGTTACATCCGTGTTTGTTTACCTTTTTTGCATGCCAAAATGGCGTCCACTAACTGAGAGTCACGTGGGGTCCGGAGCTCTATACAAGACTGGTTTGCATCACCCATGAATGACTGATGTCCACAGGGTGGGGGATGCAGTGCAAGGGTGTAGAGACAGTGTGGACAAAGGAGGGACAATGTGACAAAGACCACAAGCTATGGCTCCATCTGGCAGTCATTTACATTCTGGATATTCCCAGTAAATCTTGGGAAGTAAGTGGTGCCCCAATATTCTTTGTTGTTTTCCTATTTCCTATCCTATCCTTACTTACTTACTACTTACTTACTATTGTTGCCTCATTGTTGTCCAACGAGGGTGTTAGCAGCTCAGGCTAGCATTAGCAGTAGCTCAGACTAGCATTATTCTCTGGTTAGTAGCATTACCGTGACCCTTTTATAGCCAATGTTGACTTGCTAATCCAGCTTTTCTCACAATGAGCCCTTTCTCTGTGGCCATTACAACATCATTTACATAGACAGGTCAGAGGTGACAGACTTTTGGTCTGCCACATTAGACACAACAAGCTGCATATATTCAACAACAAGGTAAATGCAGTTTAAAAATATTAAGCCTGTATAGGTCAAAACTGGTTTGTTTATTTTTTATAATCAGAGGTTTCTTACTGGATGAAGACTGCAGTGACGAAGAATGTTGACATTAGACCAAGGCAGGCAAAAACCACAGCAGCAATGGGTTCAGGGTCTCCCCACCGCAGGTACTCCACTGGTATTGGGTCACAGCCTGAGGATAAACAAATCAAATGTAAAGATTTATTTCTTTATTTACTATATTCATGAAAAAGCCTAAACAAGCAGAAGGCTTGTGAAATAATTACAATACATTGTCTAATTTTTAAGATTTAGCTGACTCTGCCTCCTCTGTTTGAGTCTTCCTGTAATACATCCATCAATTATCCCATCCTTTTTATATCTCTAATATCTTCCTTATCTATTCACATCTTTTTGTCCCACCTTGTCCCCCAATTGTCTCCCTCTATCTCTGTCATCTCATCTTTAGTGAAATATGATCTCATTAATTAAAGGGACAGTTCCAATTATCTCTAGTCTTATTGCTGGCAAAAATGGTCTAATTGGGTATTCTGGACATACTGTTAATAAAGAGTTATTCCTGGATTTTTGGACTCTATTTGGCACAAATGTGCTTGTGTCACACACTTGTGCAGCACCACTTCATAAACTCACAAAGACAAGAAGGATTTTCAAATACATTTCTTTTTCATTCACAACCTATCAAGCATCAGTAGTCAAACATATTTTACAGCACATATCAGAATATTGACCACGCAGAAAACTGTCAAAGCAGAGCAGCTTCGCAGCATGATCGCACATCTACCTTTGCTTTTTTTTTCCACCTCAGAATATAAAATTAGAAACAAGACAAGTGATAGTGGTCTTTTCAATATTTAGCCACAGTCTCTTTCTGTGTGTCGAGAATTACAGTAACTGTGCGACTGTGTGTGGGTGAGGACCACCCACGGGGGGAAATCTTAGGTAGGAATTTAGACTTCCTAAGAATTTAGCCTTAAATATCTCTTCCCACATAAATGAACGAGTGGAAGAAAATCCTAGAGCAATGTTTTATTCTGGTGGGCTTTCCCAGAGGAGCAAAAAAAGTATTGTGAACCATCAGCGATTACATTTTTGATTAGTTCAGAGCAAAAAGAAAATTGTGTTTTTAAATGTTTCTCTGGTGGATTATGGGGAAGGGGGTTAACTGAAACAAACAAATCCTTTTTTTACTATCCTGTTTGTTTCTCATGTCAGAGCCATTATCCACATCTCTCCTTCTACTCCACCCAACCCCACCCACTTGAGGCCTCTAAGTTACTTTATCTTGTACTCCTTTTCCATTTTCGCTCCACTGCTGTGTCTAAAGCTAGATTTCTATTGTTTCACACCTAGTTGGCTTCATTCCCTGTCAGCTGATCTGTGCTCAGCCTCGTCTCTCCTCTCTGCCTCTACTCGTCTGTCAGGTTTCTCTCTTTTCACAACAAGATTAAAAAGTCTGCTGGTGGAACTGGGAAAGCACAATCTTTGACTGCTCTGTGTAACCTTGATCAAGGTTTGGTTCCTGATTTAATTAAAAATGAGACACATCTGTGCAGTTTCATGTGCAAACACACATCTGGACAACCCTAAACTCAGCCGTTCGTTTTTTTAAATAACAGTCCTGTCTAGAACTGTGACAAACGGTTTACACAGTGTTTTGTTTGGAGGATGCTCCTTTCTGTGTCAGTGAAACTTCATTTGAATTTTCGGCAGGACTCGATTCATGTTTTAATCATTGAGCTTGCAGAGGAGCTCGCAAGCAGAATAATGAGCAGCTGAGAGCACAAGAAGACAATATCCCAGAGCTTCTGACACAACAGTGGTGAAATAAATTTCTACCGCAAATATAATTGAAAATTGAAAGCTTCTCTCGACGCGGAATAATTAACACACCCATGGCCATGTTGGTTACAAATTAAGGGGTGAAGCAGGGTTGAGAGGGGGAGGGAAAGGGAGGGAAGGGGAAATAGAAAGCTCTTTAGCTCTTTTTATAGTGTAATTGGTGCAGAAATTCAAATAAACAGTAAAAGCAAATTGTATTTCATTTTTAACACTCCCCCCATCTTTATCATACAGCCTTCTTTATCCCTTTATCCATCGATGTATTTTTTCCCAGGCTTATCCTAAGTTGGGTTATGGAGGAGGACCTGGACATCTTTCTACCTGATTTGAAGAAAGCAGCCACTTTTCCACCAGCTAGGTGACACCATACGTCAGCATGCCCAGTTCCTCTACCTCACCTGCACACATTCCACTTGATCTAAACCACTTTTATCACAGGTGAAGGCTCCACTTAGAGGTGAAGTCTTGTGACTTTTTCAGGCAGGACCCACTGCGCAATTACCAGCAGGCTCCCCTTCTAGGCCTGGCTTCAAGAGAGTATCCTGGTTTCTTTCTTCTGGTTGAAGTGAGCCATTACAAGTAGTCTTTCTCCAATGCACCCACCAACATCTACTAACCACCACTGAACATACACCTCTAGCCAGCCAACAGAGCTAAAATATGTTTTACAATTAATATTCTCATGTTGTGCTGTTTATTGCTAACTCTGTAACACTTCCACAAACACGTGCATGCTCTGTGGTGGACATCTTAAGCGAATGTCTAATGCTATTGGCTAATGCTGAGCAGCATTATTCTAATTGTTTGGGGTTTTAATTAATGGAGAGGGGCTTTACCAAAAGAGAAAAAAAGATGTATTGCCTACATTATCACAGCACAGGATCAGACTTTTATAGTTTTCTAAAAATATTCATACATAATTCCCAAAAAGGCTAAAACTTTGGAATACTGCTTTGACCCAGGTGTTTTTCTTTCCAATTTTCATAACTTTTTCCCAATTTTTTCGCTAATCCAGATGTGGTGAGTTAATTAATATTCTAATTTTTGTGATATTTTAAACATTTTTTTAAATATTTTAATTTTTAAAATTATTTTTATTATTAGCCCCTCCCTTGGCTGCCACCTTATCATGGTGGAGGGGTTTGGGTGTCCCAGTGATCCTAGAAGCTAAGTTGTCTGAGGCTTTATGCCTTTGGTAGGGTCACCTATGGCAAGCAGGTCCTAGGTGGGAGATCAGACAAAGTGCAGCCCAAAGACCCCCTTATGATGACCAAGACAAATGGAAACAGTGTTCCCTCACCCGGACGCGGGCCGCTGGGGCCCCCCCTCTAAGAGCCAGGCTTGGAGTTGGGGCACGTTGGTGAGCGCCTGGTGGCCGGGCTTTTACTCATGGAGCCCGGCCGGGCACAGCCCAAAGAGGAGACGTGGGTCCCCCTTTCCATGAGCTCACCACTCGTTGCTGAAGATTGCTCCTTCCGGTGACTCCCTCGTTCTGCTGGGGGACTTTAACGCTCATGTGGGCAATGACAGTGAGACCTGGAGAGGTGTGGTGGGGAGGAACGCCCCCCTGATCTGAATTGAAGCAGTGTTTTGTTGTTGGACTTCTGTGCTAGTCAGGGATTGTCCATAATGAACACCGTGTTCAGACATAAAGGTGTCCATATGTGCTCTTGACACCAGGATACCTTAGGCTGCAGCTGGATGATCGACTTGTTGTTGTTTCGTCTGATGTGCGGTCGCATGTCTTGAACACTCGAGTGAGGAGAGGGGCGGAGCTGTCAACTGACCACTACCTGGTGGTGAGTTGACTCCGATGGTGGGGGAGGATGCTGTTCAGACCTGGCAGGCCCAAACGTATTGCAAGGGTCTGCTGGGAACGTCTGGCAGAGTCTCTTATCAGAAGGAGCTTCAATTCCCACCTCCGACAGAACTTCGAACATGTTCCTGTACTTCACATGTAATTACGAAGCGCCTCGTGACTTTATCTTGAAATGAAAGATCATTTCCTCTTCTTCATTTGAAGAGTCTTGGCCCAAATGTTGCCCCTTGCAGTCCCGGTGGGGTGGACAGTATCCACTTGTGCTGTATCGAGTTTTTGCTTGCCTTTTCTCAGTTCCTTGACTAATCCTGCTGCTGCAAGCCCTCTGTTTAGAGTTTTGGTTGAAACGCACTGTTAGTTATTTCTTTTCCTTTTTTGTCAACCACCCACGTTCATAATGCAGGTGTTTCTTTTTTTCTTTTCTCAATTTTGTTGAGGAGTGAGCACCACCTCACCCCTGTCACGTGAATCCCGAGGGATAATCCATCAACCCTGCTCAACCATCCCCTATCCTGGAGGGGTCACCCGAGGGAGGGTTATGGTAGTTCCACCCAAGATTTCAAAAACAAACATGCAAACACAAAAAAGAAAATAAAACCCTACAAATATACAGAGACTGACCTGTAAGGTCATCAGTAGGCCAGGAGCCTAGCTCACAGGCACGGCAGGTGTATTCATCAAACACAAATTCATTTTCCTTGCAGGGAGTGCACGTCCAGCAGCAGCTCACTTCTCCCTTACGGATCACCTGTAGGGGGTGCAGTAAGCAGTTAGTGTGATTGGATAGGTTCACGTTTTTATGTTTAGGTATCAAAGACAGAAGGATCTGTTCTTGCTGACATGGCAGATGATAGGAACCAGAAGTCAAGCAGAAAGAACTAATCCCTTTGAACTTTGACAGAATGAGGCATCATAGAGGAATTACCAGCGGGAGGATGTAAACTTAACATTCTTTTTATTTCATATCAATTTATTTACAATAAAATTAAAAAAGTGGGAGAAATAAAATAAACTAAAAATCTAAAATAGCTCATTTTAATATCAGTGGTAGAAATTGTATGTAAAGATGTAAATAAATAAATAAAAGACTTAATCTGTGTCAGATTACCTTAATCTGACCTTTGTCACAGGGCTCACTGCAGACTGACTTAATGATGGTGTCTTTGCTAGCCCAGATCTCATCATCATCTATCTTCAAGCCACTGTTGTCCCAACTGCCAACGTTTATGTAGTCATAGTAGTCCTTCCCCATCTTTTTGAAGTTCATGATTTCATACCTGTCCATAAACGATAGGTGGACATCACACAGGAAGTCACCAGTTCAAACATCTCTGAGTGTCCTGCCTCAAAATAGTGCCTACCTTCCAGGCGAGTCTCCGTTTTCATCAAATAAGATCCCCTCTCCTGATACGCCTGTGAAGTTGGTTTTCATCAGGAAGTCCAGCAGCCTTGCACCATCTATTGGTCGCATGGCATCACAAAGGCCCTAAAAATGGATTTTAGTTGTGTTAGTTTAATTTTATGTGATTGAACAGGTAAAACATGTTAAAATGTAAGTTCGAATGAAGCACAAGTGTTGTTAAAATTGGTGGACCAGAAGGATTTAGTTAAGTATGTTCCCAGAGGTGTAAAACAAGTTGTTCTTATAGCAAAATTTGTTAATTTCTTCACATTTCACCGTTTCACTGACTGAGTTTAGACATTATAAGTAAAAACTATATTTAATATTCTGTTTCTCTCGCACTGAATATAGTATTTTACATAGTCTCACTAGAATCCAGTCATTTTTTGTACAGTTATGGTTCAGGTCAACAATGGTAATAACAGTATGTGGATCTCTAAATAAATCTGGCCATTTCCAATGAACAGAATGAAAAATGATAAATGACCCGCACTTGTGTAGCGCCTCTCAGAGTAAGGACTCCAAAGCGCTTTACACTACAGTGTATCATTCATCCATTCACACACACATTCACACACTGATGGTGATGAGCTACGATGTAGCTACAGCTGCCCTGGGGCGCACTGACAGAGGCACAGAAATAGTCAAGATTCTGCTTTTCAGTGAAATATAAAACAAAATAAGATCTGTGTTTTGTGTTTAAGAGATTCATCTGGTTTTGTGGAACTAAATCAACAAGCCAGTCACTGGTTACATTTGAAAATCTAACTAGTCTTCACATTTACAGCAGAAAACTGCATACAAATAAGGAATAAACCAATGGTGGAAAATCTGCAGAGGAAATAATCAACGAGGACTGTAGAGCACTCTAAACCACTTTGCAGAAATAATATAATAGTAGCTGTAATCAGGAAGTGTGGGACTAATCACACCTTCAGGAGATCAATACAAAAGCCTTTATTTACTATTAGATAGAAAATGTACTTATTTAGGTCCACAATCTGATAAATCCAGACCATTCAAACAAATGCAGAATTATAATCACCATCATGTGGTAACCTCAGAAAATAATCACTTTTTTAAAACAATTCCTAACATATCAGTTTCCACTTTATAAAACTATACAGCTTAAAACAGACCATGCACTTGACTAAAACTACAACATCCATCTATCCTATTTGCAGGTGGTGCATTGGAACCAGAATCTGTGCAGTAGAGCTGTCCTTCCTACATTCATGCAAACAATAATGGTTATTTTAAAACATTAACTGACCAATTACAGCTAATTCCATGATAAAAAGCTAATATGTGCTTTATGAACTAACAAGCAGCAGCAAGCGGCAAACACTGCAGGAAGAACTACACGAATCCAAAAAAACTGAAAACAGGGGAAAAAAGATATGTGGTGTTTGTTAAAGATCATCTATTGCTGAAATGGTGTGCACTCCACATTATAGAGAGAGCGCTGCAGCACCCACCACGGGTGAAGCTCCACCTGCCAATGCAGAAGTGACCAAAATTGCAGTTCCCCCTACATCCACTAGGGGCTGGCTCCAGGAAGGAGCAAGCTTCCACTGACTCCTTTGTTTAAAATGCCAAATTCACAGCAGAAATAAACATGTTTACAGCCTGGTTCAACAAACTAATTTAGGTTTATTCGATCTAGTTTATCGTCATGACATTGCTGAGGCGGGTGAGTGTTTTTGTAACTCTTCCATTTAGATGTAATTAAAGCTTTAAATTATGATCCAAAGGGGGTTGAATAAATGCAACTGGACTTCTTTAGGCTCTTAAAGATGACATCAACAACTCTCAGGGGTAGGGAGGAGGTAGTTTCCGCTGGTTAAGCAACAATAAAAAGCTACGGTTTATAAGCTTGATTCTCCCATATTACAGGTCAAAATTAACAAAGCACCTCGGACCAGAAGTGAAACGTTGCCAAGAAACCAATGAAGTGCAGTTGCCTTCATTCCAACCCCTTTGGATTACCATGGCCTGGATGACTGAGAACCTTCACCAGCACTGGAAATTATGAGTAATTGTTATGACCTAGAACACAGAGGGTAGCAGAATTACTCAACTCAAGTGCTCTTTTGTGGCTAATCTCCATTAGCTGCAGTTAGCTCAGTTAGCCCATAACTACATTGGGTCAGAAATGGATGTGTGTCAATCATCTGCCCCCAACTTCACAGCCCAGCTGGTGGGTACCGCTCACCAGGTCTTCAATTCAGCTCTTCAAAAACCCACGGGTGATGGCGCGGAGGGCTCATCCATCATTTAAAATCAGGATGTCATATGCCGCTTCCACATCTGGCCCAGTCCGGTCTGGGCTGGATGGCATGGAACTGGATCCCGCACCGGTAGGGTTTGGTCACACACACTTATCAGGAATGTGGAAATCTCAGAACACGTGGATGGGGCAAAAGTCTGTGGTGTCTCCATTAAACTAAACAAAGGTGGCCATGAGCAGTGCTGCTTTTAGAGACTCTGCTCTGATACTGCATCCAGACTGCAGTAACTGTCCTCCCGCGGGGCAGCTGATGCCTGGGCACTGTGTGTGTGTGTGTGTGTGTGTGTGTGTGTGTGTGTGTGTGTGTGTGTGTGTGTGTGTATTGTGTGTAAAAGCTCCTCAGAGAGACATGGCTTCAGTCGGAGGTGTTGTTTACTCCACAGGATCCAGAAAGATAATGCATTGCGATACACCCCCGCTGGCTGATTCTACCCACCAATCGGAGGCTCCCCCTAATGGTAGGCGTGAATTTGAGCAGGTCAATCAGTCGGCCTGAAGCAGACCGCCTTGGGAAGTGGGCTGAAAAACGACTGGTTATGCACGGGGGAAAAAAACAGGCTACCACTTCATTCCCTACCTGGGCCCTGGTGTGAAAGGGGATATATTTACCAGACCAAAAAGACAGAGAAAAGCAGAAGAAAAACAACATGACTCTGAGTAGAAGAAGAAGAAGAAGAAAATATCATTTCTATAGCGCCTCTCAAGATAAAAATCACGAGGCGCTTCACAAAAACAAAAAACAAAAAATGTAAAAATATAAAAAAGCATTTAGAAAATGTTTAAAAATATATTTAAAATGAGCGAAAATAGACAATTGTGATTAAAAAATGTTAAAAAGAGAGAGAGTGAATAGGAAAGAGGGAAACCAGTGGATCCTGAGGAAGGTGAAATAGGTGGGGAGAGCAGAATAGAGAGTGGTGAAGAAGGTCATACAAAAGCCAGCTTGAACAAGTGAGTCTTCAGCTGCTTTTTTAAAGGAGACCACTGAGTCCACTGATCTCAGGCTCAGGGGGAGAGAGTTCCAGAGTCTGGGGGCCACAGCAGCAAATGATCTGTCACCTTTGGTCTTTAGCCTGGTGCGCTGCACAACCAGTAGGCTTTGGTCACTGGACCTCAGGGACCTGCTGGGGGTGTAGGGACTAAGAAGATCACCAATGTAAGATGGTGCTTGTCCATGTAAGGCCCTATAGACCAGAACCAGGATCTTGAAATGAACCCTGAAGTTGACTGGCAGCCAGTGAAGCTGGAGGAGAAGCGGGGTGATGTGGGTGTGTTTGGAGGACTTGGTCAGAAGCCGAGCACAGGCATTCTGAACCACCTGTAGACGGTTCAGGGAGGTTCTGCTCAGACACGTGAAAAGAGAGTTACAGCAGTCTAAGTGTGAGGAGATGAAGGTGTGGAGAACAGTCTCAAGTTCAGAGCGGGACAGAATGGGACTCAGCTTAGCAATGTTCCTGAGATGGAAGAGGGAAGAGCGAACAAGAGAACTGACATGAGAATCCAGGTTGAGAGCTGGGTCAAAGGTCACACCAAGATTCCTGACGGAAGGTTTGGTGTGAGAAGCAAGCTGACCAAGAGAGTCTCTGACTTTGGGAACCAGCTTGTCTGGGGCACAGATGAGGATCTCAGTCTTATCTTCATTCAGCTGAAGAAAGCTCCCAGCCATCCAGGTTTTGATAGAATCTAAGCAGGTGTGAAACAGCTGCAGCTTAAACATCTCATAAGGAGTAAGGAGACTTTCTCTTACCAACATCTGAATAATTAATTCCCCATGGACCAAAAGAACATAAAAATTAACACCCCTGATGAGAAATCACTCAAAGTGACAAATCAGCTCTTCTTTGTAACATAATGGTTCTCAGTGCAAATAGCTTCTTTGCTGCCCCCTCCCATGTTTCCCAAGGACGTACCTGATAGCCCGGACAAAGAGAACGCTGCATGTTATGCAGGCCGTATGCCATGGAGTAGATTGCATTTATAACAAACCCCATCTTGGTGTCCTGGGCATACTGCTGGCGAAGGGACTCCCGCTCTGTAGAGGTAGGCAGGCAGAGTTAGTGAGAAATGAAAATTAGATATAGAATAGAAACAACATTGTTCTTTTTCATTGCTGACATCAAGGGTTACTTTCCTTTTCTCCTTCCCACCTCTGCATATCATTTCTTTCCTTTTCTGTCCTGTTCCTTTTGTATTTCATGTCCCATTTCATTAGAATAAATATGAAATGACTCCCTTTGATGCCACACTCACACACTGTTTAGTCTATGAATAGAGCGAGTGAAGGAGAATAGACTGAATGAAAAATGTAAAAATCAAGTGAGAGTTCACTCTCTGAATGAACCGTAAAGCCACATGCACCCATATGTTCTATGTATGTATACATATGTATATTTTGCATTATTAGTGGTGATTATAAGCTAGTCAGTGAAATGCAAACGTGTACTGTTGCTTTTTATGATGGTCCAAATCAAACATACAATCACAATGGCATAAAAAAACCCTAACCCTTCCACGCTAACCCTAACCCTCCACGTAGAACAGAAACGTTGCAACCAGTGCTTAATTTCAGCCAGATCTTGCCAGAACAAGATCCGGGAACTGTCTTATTTTGAAAGGACCGTTCCAGCAACTGTCTGCTAGGATCCGGCAACTCACGCGACCAACTTGTGCTATACGCAGGGTTCGAATTACGGGTGAGCTAAAGGGATCCCGGCTCACCCCAAAGGATGACAGGCTCCCCTGGAAGCCCTCACACCCAGGGGGAGCCCGAAAACGATTCTGGTTCTACTTATATTACATTATCTATGTGGACTCTCCAGGGATTATTTAGAGCTGAGAGGCGCAGAGCTCTTATGCACTCCAAACAGATACGTCCTGAGCACGGCCACAGTAACATTCTCAAAGTGTCGCCACCTCAAAAACAAATTTAACACGCAATCGTTTATGTCAGCTCATATCCTTTCATGCTTTCTTTTTTTGTCCCTGATGTGTTTTGCTGCTGCGGAGCAGAGCGTATCACCTGTTTTGTCCTCCGGCGATTTCACCTTACCGGTGCAGCCGGCGCGCAGCGTGCACTCCGCTGTTTTTGCGGTCTGTAGATCTTTTTGAACTACAGTTCTAAGGTAACTCATGAGGTGAATAAATATGAAGCCAGGTAGCAGTTTTTCTTTAGGATTGAGAGGAGATACAGGAAGATAATAAACAGGCAGGACAGAAAAAAAGTCAAATAAAAACAAATTTGTTTTGTACCTGGTGGTTGCAACAAACAGACACCATTGAAGGTAATAAGAAATGAGGAACAGAAAATGAAATTATACTTTCAATGTTTAGAGCAGCAGGGACTCTGAGAGGCTTCAGGCACATCAGGGAGTTTGTGCCGCTAAGCAGGGGAAGAGTAAAGATGCAAAAACTACCGTTTTTGAAAGATAGGTGTGTTAACTTAGAAAATGTGGGCGCAATTTTTAATTGTCAAAAACTCCAGCAAGTCAACAGAACCCCCCGTGCCCGTTCCAGCATCTGTTTTGCCTTTAGTGAACTTTGGTTTGACGTCACTATTTGCGTTCTGGGAATGTTTCATTTAGAAATTAAGCACTGGTTCCAACCCTAACGTAGCCATTGATTCGGTCATGGAAACAAAACTGGTTTAATTACAGCAACTATAGATTGTTCTCTTGCTGTGTTTTTATTTCTGTCTCCACTTACTTCCACAAGTGCGGTTGTACTTGCTGCTCTCCCCTGGATGACCTTTCAGTCGACAGTGAAAACGGTGCTGCCAGAACTCTGTAAACCAAGGGTTCCTGTGGTTGTTTTCAGGACGGAGCTTAAGGTAGTAATCATCAAACCATTTCACGTCAGCTGACTGCAGCTTGATGGTAATACCCCCGGCCGCTTCCCTGACATAGCCATCTGTCACATCATACCTGTCCGCCCATCCGTCGCTGCAGAGGAGCACAGTGCAAGGAAAGCAATAGATTTATATGTTTAGCAAACCCAAGCATCCATACATTCAATATGCCCCAGGGCCAAAATAACAGCTACAATTGTTCACATGAAAACAACACTTCTCACTATTTCTTCCCAATATCTGTTGCAGCAATTTGGTTGGAACAAAACAATGATTTTGCTGCTTTTTCCTTTTGAATAACCAATAATAGTTTTGTCAGAAGATTGATAGGGAAATTGTGAAGAGTTTGGCACAGAATGGTCTATTTTAGCAGAGTGTAGTTTAAGCTGATGAATGCAGGTCATCTGAATGACTGAACGATTGTGAAAGTATGAAAGAAAGGCCTTATGCAATGAGAGGGAAGAGGCAGATTGCTAAAACCGTACAGAAAAAAAAAACATGTGGATTGTTCTTGAACATCTGCACCCCAACTAACTACAAAACCTGCCTTTGTTGCTGCTTGCCTACAAGTACAGAAGAATGCTGTGTGTGGGCATATTGACCACAGGGCAACTGTACAGAGGTTAGAGCAATATTTTTCCATAATATGTGCAATCTGTATGATTTTATCCTGTTTTTATCTCTTTTGTTGTACGCTTGTGAGTCTACTGCACTTTCATAATTTCGTTGTTCCTGGTAACAGTGATAAAGACAATAACGATTTATTCTGTAAAATCTTAATTTAAAACAAGCTAACCAACCACTTAGGTGATGTCATAGTCTGATGCAGACACAGTATGGGGCTAGGATTTGGACAATATTCAATGTAACTCGTACCAAGTTTTGTAACTTGGAACATGTTTCATGACATGTAACTTTGGATTCGTACCTTGTAACTTTAGTTTTCTAACTTGTAATTCTCAATTCGTACATGTATTTCTTGTTTTGTAACAGGAAATTTTCATTTTGTACATGTATTTTTTATTTTGTAAAATCAAACTTCAATTTTGTACTTTTACTACCTTTTTGTAACATTGCAGATTCTTCCTGATGTAAGAGATAAGTCTACTCTTTGTTTTGGTAGTTTTGGCACCAACATCATCCTACCGCGCAACGGTCTGTGACTCTTAAAAAAAAGCTGTACAAACACTGAAAAACACTGGTAGCCAAGGGCTTTACTGATTAGGAAACGGCTGTAGGGTTTAGGAAATTGGGTGCTTTAAGAGCTCAATAAATATATTACCTCTACTTATGACCAATAAGCTGTGATACTCTATCTAAATATAGAATATCAACTCTGCTTGGTCTTTACTGTGTTTATCAGAAGATCTAGGATTCTTTCTTTATTAAGGAATTGTACACACTTCATTCTGATTCAGGAAAGAGTCAGGTTTATAAAAGTAAGAATTTATTTTACAAACAATTAAAACATGACAAGTTAACTAAGCGTTTACTGTGATGGATGGAACTAAATGTGATGTATGAACCTATGTGTCAATGAGATGTTAGTCAGAACTTCCTTATCTAGGAGAGCTGAGTTCTGGATGTAAAAGAATTTGGTTTGCGTTGAGCTATGAAGGTGGTCGTTATCAAAACACATCAGACGCAATCTGTCATGTCTACGTACTCACTCAAAGACCCTCTTGGTAGATCCGGAATGTAGAAGTCCTCGGACTTCCAGGCACGGAGGTCCGTAGAAGAAATTGCGGCCCCACTAAACCGGTCTTATGGACCATTCCCATCTGTACCGGGTCGGCCCGGGCCGGGTAGCGTAGGTTGTTTACATATCTGGGTGGCCTGGTATTTTTCCGGGCCAACCAAGGCTCATTCTCAGCCCTCTTCTCGAGGGGGTCTGCTTCAGGCCGACCAGGGCCAACACACCCACTGCTGACAGCAAATTCACACCTTCCATTAGAGCAAGCCTCTGATTGGTGGGTAGAATCAGCCCACATGGGCTTAAGACAAGGATGTGTGGAATCAACCGGGCCAGGCTGGGGCCGACTGGGGCTACCCGGCCCGGGCCGACTCGGTACAGATGGGAATGGCCCATTAGAGTTGTCTCCAGGTCACAACAGACGGATGGAACCGTGCGTCTGGGGCTCTTAAGGAGTCTAAACAATACCAGCTTGTTCTGCAGGAACTTTTGCGGTATCAGCTTTGCAGGTGCAAAAAGATTTTGACGACGTGTCAAAAGCTTTGATGGGTTAAAGAGGCTTTGCTTCTTCAGATGGCCAGTCTGAAACTTTCTTTAGAACTGAGAGATCACCCGAGAGGGATCCAGTTTTGATGTTCTCATGTTATGATTTGTGTAGCCAACCAAAGGTTGACAAGTTGAGGAATGGTTACCAAGACAACCTCAGAAACACATCTTCTTTGATACAGAGGCTCTTACTAGGGTAAAAGACTATTTATGTGTCACAAGTTCAACTTAACCTTACTTGAGCTTGTGTGAGTGCAAATGGTGATGACCTTGCCATGTAAACAACATAAAATAACATTCATTTCACACTTCAATTATTGAGCACAGATTAACGAAACATTTCATTATACAATAATTATTATAAGTAGCAATAAACAAACATTTATTTAATGATTATCTAGCTTGTAAGTTGTAGAAGTTCATATCTGATTTAGCAACTTATCCGAGCTGGAGTGTTCCTTATATGGAGGCATGAAGACCTGAAAGATTGGACCTTGAGGAGAAAACGTTATTGTTGGCATTTCGTTATCTGTTCAGAGCTGCAGGCTCTGAGCTCCAGCTGGTGGGGTGGAGGCAGGCCAATTTAAAGGGAACACATTAGGGCTGAAACGATTCCTCGAGTACCTCGAATAATTCGAGTACAAAAAAGCCTCGAGTCAAATTCTCTGCCTAGAGGATTCGTTTAATTCATATTTAATTAATTCATGGCTTTGCAATCGCCCGGGGTCATGTTTCACCCGGACTGAAATAAGTGATGCACATGCCCACTGGACTGAATGCACATGCGGGTAGCGAATGTAACTTAACTTTCTCTTAAGCCATGGCGGACAATTTGAACCCCGGTGGAGCGCGAAAAAGACACAAAATGTCAAAGTTGTGGGACGATTTTTCACGTCGTAAGGTGGAAAACGTAGTCCAGTATAAATACTGTAAAATGGATTTAGCCTACCACAACACCACATCCTCCATGCTGCAGCACCTGTCTGCAAGCGGACTCGGAGCCTCTACAAGATAATGCATTTTAGCCTGTATTTCTATATATTCTGTGGACACTGTGCGACTTTTTCGTTTGTAGCACTCAGTTTCAGCTCACACTGTGCATCTGGTAGCAACACATCGGACTCAAAATGTGCTAAAAAATAGCAGTTTTTACACAATATGTCGGACTTTTTATTGTGTTGTTATTGATGTCCGTTGTCCCTCGGGATTGCTGCAGGAGGACACGGGTATTTATGAGTGGTGGAGGAAAATGAAAGAAAGTAAATAAATGTTTTGTGATCAGTATAATTTGACATAACCACGGCAAACATGCTTTCTTGACAATCCTTGTTAGTGTGTGAGAAAAAGAGTGTAGAAATTAAAACGGACGTGTGTTAATAGGGAAACAGCCGGCGAGCTGTTTGCGCATGCGCCATGAGCGGTTCTGGTTCTGTTTGGGCCGCAGCCGCTCGCAG
This sequence comes from Nothobranchius furzeri, assembly GCF_043380555.1. Taxonomy (NCBI): domain Eukaryota; kingdom Metazoa; phylum Chordata; class Actinopteri; order Cyprinodontiformes; family Nothobranchiidae; genus Nothobranchius; species Nothobranchius furzeri. The sequence goes on along the minus strand of NC_091753.1, from coordinate 34,360,467 downwards.
CGCTACTTCAACAGTTATCCTCCTAGTTTTTGTCTGGCTTGCAGGTTAGCAGATTGTCCCACGAGGGGAAAATCGGCTCAGGTTGTATACTTATTTTTTGCACAGGCATTTGTTTACTGTGAAGTAAAGTTGAAGTGCTGAAGTTTTGAAAATTAATTTTGAATAAAACTTGAAGAATAGCTGGCAATTGCTTTCTAATTTTAAGAGGTCTTTCATATTTTATAACATGCTATTTGATATAATGGTTTAAAAACACAAAAGGGTAATTTATTAGAGTACTCGATTAATCGAAAAAAAGATTCGATAGAGTACTCGATTACAAAAATATTCGATAGCTGCAGCCCTAGAACACATGCAGTCTTGTGTCTCCTTTTTGACCAGATGTTGAATAGATGTTGAATGGTCAAACTGTACCTAAAACTGACCGTTGCTGGACGTTACAGCTGGCAGTGAATGAGTTAACTACCTGCTGATTGAAATCAGGTGTGTTGAAGCGGGGTTAAAACTAAAACGTGCAGCTTTACAGGGTAAATGAAATGTCACTCAGGCCCCTTTCGCCCCCTCTAAATTTCACTTGCAACTTCAGCTGACATACATGGCACTGCAGTCTGCTTCCAGCACGTTCCTTGCATGTTTTACATTGTGAACAGAGCTGATTTGTTTAATTTAGCATTAAATTGCTCCTGTAGACACTAATGAAGGCTGGGGAGACATTTCAGCAGTTAGATTAAAGTGTTAAAAAGACGAATGCACAGCAATGAGAAAGATCAGTTCTATTAAACAAACACTAGGGGGTGCTAAAAGCAAGCCAAAACTGCCAAGTGTGCCTTTAAAGCACAACGTTGTTTTAGCTAAATAATTCTATTACACAGATCCTAAAATATCCAGCGATCCCAAAAGCACTTGTGAATGTCATAATTGAACATAAAAATATTTAGTTTTCTATGCTGCTGACGTGCTTTGCCCTTCTTCGTTCTGTCATCTTTACTTACTTACTCTGACTTTTTAAAATATTAACCCCAAGTCTAAGTATTTATCCAGTTCCTTTCAGGCATGACTTGAATTTGCATCTAAAAGAAAGTGAAGATAAAAGAAAAGAAAATAACAGATATCTGGCAAACATTTCATCATTGAATGCACCTGAGCTCCAAACACACTTTTAGTGTGCTTGTCTTACAATGCTGTGTTAGCACAGAACCCAGTTTATCCCTAAAGCTGTGATGGAGGGGAATTAGAAAGGATACCATTCAGCCTCTTCTCCTTTACTGGAGTCTACTGGGAGCAGACAAGAGTTCAAAGATGGCTGAGTAAAAGAAAACCTCCTGATTTAACCTCTTTCCTGTTTTTTTCTCAGTAACTCATGCAACTTGTGGAAAAAGGTTGGTCTGGCTACTTTTGCTGGTTGTAGGAGGAGAGCTACAATATAAGATTTTGTTCAAGTTAATTTTAACCCACTTCCACTATTTGTTTTAACCTAAAAATAACACAATTTAATGATAAAGAGATGCAAAATGGAGGAATTCATCCTTTGAAACTGGTATTTGTACAACAAATACATGTTTTAGGTGGCAGGTGAAGCATAGCAATGCAGTATGTCACGAACACAAGCAAACTCACACACGTGCATGCACGTTTCTACCAGAAATCAGCATGAAAAGAAAAAGGCAAGCAAGAGACAGACTACAGAAATGGCAAATCAAGGAGACGTAGCATGAAAGGAAGCAGAAACTAAATGATGGCTGGAAAGTCAGAGGAAACGTTGGGGTGGGGGGGCTCTTACATCATTATGTGCAATGTCCAAAATTTATAGCATGATTTCAAAATGGGTGAGAACCACTATGCACAGACACACCCACACGCCATCTGACTCCTGAGATGATCTAGGTCAAATTGATTTCAGCAGCTGCAGCCAGTCAGACACTTGCTAAATGAACTTCCTCACAAAGCACGCCCACGTAACATGGAGACATACTACTACAGTGTGCATCTTCTGAAGGACACTCAGCTTTATTGCTTCTTTAGGAAGAACAGATGGCGACGTGAATGTATCTGTGTGTGATAGAGATAAAGCGAAAGGAAGTAGATGTGAATGACAAATCTCTTTTCCTTTCATAATTATTGCCAATACGCCTCAAGCAAGACAGCCATCCGGAATTCTTACAGGAAAAATGTGCGCCTTTCATTGTTACTTTGTTTATTTCTGCCTCTTTTTGCCACTTTTTCTTTTTCCCTCTTTCCCCGCTCTCTCTGAGCTTCCAGACTGCAAAACTCATTTTCTCCTACAGCAATCCCTGCAGCCTCAGTACGATTGGAGATCAAACGTGTGTGTGTGTGTGTGTGTGTGTGTGTGTGTGTGTGTGTGTGTGTGTGTGTGTGTGTGTGTGTGTGTGTGTGTGTGTGTGTGTGTGTGTGTGTGTGTGTGTGTGTGTGTGTAAACTGCCTATTCTGACTTCCACCAAATCTCTGTCTCGGTGTCTTCTTAGTGTCAGTGTTGTTGTCTCAGAGCTGCAGTCATGAATCACAGTGGAATTACGCCTAGATTGATGTCCATTACCTGCAAACATCCCAATAGGCAAGTATAAAATTCACATGTGTGTAAATTAATAGAGTCACAACTGCCTGGTGGGAAAGGTCTCATGGTGTATTGTGGAGCTGTTGGAGAAAGCTGATTGGCTTGTTTAAAAGTTTTATTGCTTGTTAGACAGAAATGAAATACAAACTTTACTAAATTAATCAGATTTGACTTTGCAATAGCAAGCAGCAGAGAAGTAACCAAATGACTGATTGTTATACATTTGTATGTCAGACCAGCATTAAACCAAGTCCATAACAAATAAACTCAATTAGGTTTATTACTCTTCATTTAAAGAGAGACTAGTCAGTTTTGGATCGTTTTTCGTACCCTCTAGTGTCCGTTTAGTAGAACCGAACACTGTGCTTTCGTCTTTTTAACACCCAACCTGAAAGCTGGAATGTCTTCCCAGCCATCACTGAATGAAACAAATCAGCTGTGATCATGATCTAAAACATGCTGGAAGCAGACTGCAGGGCCAGGAATGGAAGCTCCATTTTTTTCTTGTCCAACAGATCAGACAGGCACTCTGAAGTTGCAAATGTGATATTCTAGAGGATGGTGGGAGTCTGAGTGGCATTTCATTAAGGGTCATTTTAGCAAAACTGACTCAAGAAAATGATTTAAAATATGATTTTTTTATTTTTTTATTTGTTTATTTATTTTAAAAAAACAAGAATGAAAGAGGCTGTTTTGTCTGCTTACTGTTTCCTGAGGTCTGAACTTAAACAGATTGACAGAAATGATCAGAGCAAACACGAAAAAGGCCATTTGTGAGAGCAGATTGCTCAGACATTAAAAAAGTTGTACATTATTGTTGTTCTTTTATTATCACGCGAGTTGCCAGCTAGTTGTTGTGAGGTGTTATATGACAGTAGGATGGAGAGCCTCCCAGGGTTCTGCCAGTGTTACTGTACCAGAGAAAGGTAGTCCAGTCCTTAGAGCCTGACTCAAAACTTGTTCTCAATACATCTCTTGGCATAATGATAACAACGCTTTGATAAGGAGAAAATCGACAAGATAAGAAGGCATTTTCTCACACCTAAATCTTTCAGATCACCTAACAAATTTCAATACCAAACAAAGATACCCTTGGTAAAAACAAAAAGTCACTTTTATCGTTTCATTAGTTTTAATAATGATCCAAACCACCCCAGCACAGCAGCTACAACTTTGCACGATCCACTTTATTTTATGACTCAACAATAATAAAAAGACAAGGTCACATTTCCCAGCCAGCAAATCTACCTGTAGTTAGTGATTTTCACACCTAATTTTCACACCTAATACAATTATTCTATGCAGGTGAGCAGCTGACACTTCCAGAGCCACGTGGTTTTCTTCAAATAACTTTTAAAGCAGAAAAATAAAGGAAATTATTGCTTTTAAAAATGCATCAAAGGTGTGACCCCCTGGCTTTGAGTAGAGAACCCCGCTGATAGGAAAGATGACACTAAACGTATTAATGAGAATTCAGCCTGCTACAGAGACAGGCATGGACAGTTGGACATGTAATTATTTTATTAAAGTCAAAAATGTGTTCAAGGTTCCCTAATGAATCCACGTTTTCCAGAACTCTGATACCTTAAGAATGAATGCATAATTATCAGGTAAAAAGTGTTTTTCTATTGGTTTAATAACCCTAACCCTTGAGCATTAAAAGGCCTTACAAGCTTATCTCCTGCTACTGAAACACTTTAAACTAAGAGACAGGAACCAGCAGACCACTCACACTCTGGTAGACCAGTAACACTAATAGAAACTGCAGAACAGTAAAACCTGAACCGTTGTTCTATTTATCCAATTGTCTTCACCTCATAAAAAGATGGCTGGCTTTGGAAATCAAACTACGCAACAGAAAACTCTGGTTCAACACTGTGTTTGGTTCAGAAGGGAGGAAAGAAAGACAACTAGGGAGGAGAAAAATACAGAAAAAAGCAACTAATAAGACACTCAGGACCAGTAAAAGTAGAGAAATTAAAACTCTGGACCATCCTCCTTGATGATCCTTGTTATTTGTATTAATCTTATTGACTCTCTCTTATACAGAGCAACACACAATTGTGGCTTTTCCTTTGTAAAGGCACAAGTTTGCCTCCCATATGTGGGATCAAGACTTTACTATGGGTCATAAAATGGGATCTTGAGATTACCGTCCAAATCTGAAAAAAGCATTTATCTAAACAGCACTTGTATTTTTTTTGTTATATTAGTGGTAAAAGAAAAAGTGTTGTCATAAATGAACATGCTTGAGGTAGTGTGAGTTCTCATTGCACCCTTGGTGCTATTAGCAGTGTTTATATATTTGTGAGAGAGGGTTGAGCTTACTGACAAAGCACAGTGACTGATCAAATATGTAAGGCAAATGCAGTCTGAAGCTGTATAAATATACATATATACGTGTTACATATTCATAACCCCTATCAATCCATCAGACCACAAAAGTTAATGGCATTTTCTGGATTATGAAAAGATGGTAACTTCAATCAATCAATCAATCAATCAATCAATCAGTCAATCAGTCAGTTTTATTTATAAAGCACCTTTCAAACAAAGTGCAAAGTGCTTTACAAAATGACTCCAAATTCCCATAACAGTTTTAAACCATTAACAGGCACACACACACACACACACACACACACACACACACACACACACACACACACACACACACACACACACACACACACACACACACACACACACACACACACACACATACACATGCACACACACTCACACACACACACACACACACACACACACACACACACACACACACACACACACACACACACACACACACACACCCCAGTAAAAATTTATATTCGGCTGAGTCCAGATGAGCCAAGTAGAGTAAGGCAAGGAAATGCCATGAGGAGCTGTCTGCCCCGGCAGCATCAGGTCTTCCACAGCAACTAAGTCAGGGCGCTCAGACTTTCAAGTATAAAACACCAAAAATACACTGGCCATTCACAAAAAATGTTGAGTGTTACACTTCAGGCTGCCACCCGGAAGGACTACAACCAACAAAATCCTTTTTGCAACATTTTCGTCACACTTTGAACCAAATATAAACACACAAATGGATGCTTTCAAGTGACAGTGTGTATTTTTCCTGGTGATATGGGGCAGTAGATACCTAAATCATTGCAAGCAAGCAGTATTTTTGAATTGGAGTAAGACCGCACCAGCGGATGCCCATTAGGGTGAAAAAGCCCTGGGGAGTGCAAACTTCAGCAATATAACAAGCACATCAGACTCCCTTTCATCACTGGCAACAAGTGAAGAGGTACATGTGTAAAACAACAACATTTAAGAATACAAAAATTTTGTTACCATTTGTTACAAAACAGTAAATGCATTTTGTCATGGGCTCCCGTAGAAGGAAACATGGCATGTAATCGCCCAGAGACTTAGACCTGCTCCCATGTATTTTAGACCACTGGGCATCACTGGGCATCATTTCATTCATTTTCAACAAAATTTTGATGGTTATTTCCAGAAATTAATGGTAAAAACTACACATTGTGTCTTTAAGACAAAAACGTTACACCTAAAGTTGTGTTGGTGATGGCACAAAGAAGGAAGGCTTTAAAGTAAGATGTCAGGGTACACCTGTGTGCTGAACGTCAAATTACAAATGTGCTAGGAAGCTATTGTTTACTATAAATCAATCCTGCTTTACTTAGAACAATCATATCTGATCTATTCTGGATCACAAAAACTGTTAAAAACGACAATCTGGCTTTCTCCTTTTCTGTCTCTCCCCACATGTCTAGAAACCCAAGGCCGTCGTCATGGTTTCCAGCCCACACTCAACCTGCTGTCTGTACTTTGTGTCTCATTAGAGGCACACTGGATTTTAAGTGTATGCACAGACAGAAACACACACACACACACACACACACACACACACACACACACACACACACACACACACACACTTTTCTATTCACCATTCAATTAACATTAGATGGCCCCATGCCAATATCAGAAATGCTCTTTGAACAATGTGTTGTAGGCCACAGCGTTACCTTAAACAGAACTTCAACAAATCAATGCCACATACCCAAGCCTGGGGCAACTACCTTCCCATTTGGTTCATTTGGAGTATAAATAGAATCTGGAACTCATTTGTGAATGGTTATTAATTTTTAGTTGGATCTTTCTTGGTTATAAAATCCATCACAAGGCAGCGGAGAACTTTCTGACTCCTTGAATTGCTGCAATGGTTTACCCATGTTTGGGCTTTGTCTGATTATATTAACGAAAGCCGCATTTTTAACACAGTTAAATTTCTGACAGGTCATTTTGCTTTTACAGGATCAAATCAACAAGATGAATTTAATTGTTTCATGTTGTTTATTGAAAATGTTTTATTGTAATCTTGCTTTTTTCCAACTCTGTCGCATAACCCGGATGAAACCCATTCTTAAAAGATCCCACTTAGAATCTGTTATTCATGCTTTTAAAACTTTCAGACTTGATTATGCAAATTCTGTTCTGTCTGGTGTCAACAAGTCTTGCTACACCATCTTCCAAGGTCAATTTCTGACAAACTCGGATAGGCGCACTCATATCACTCCTATACTCTCTAATCTACATTTGCTTCTGGTTTTAAACTTGGTTCAGTTTAAGATTTTGCTATTTGTCTATAAATCCCTTCATGAACTGGATTCCTCCTATCTCTCAGAGAAACTCTCTGGCTCTCTTAGGTTTGCTGACTATCTCCTTCTCTGAATCCCACAAGTGCACTATAAATCTCGTGGGGAGCATGATTTTGTTTTAGCTGCTCCTGAACTTTGGAATGAGCTTCCTCTTGTGGTGAGACAGTCCCCTTCTATTACTTGTTTGAAATCAGGAGTAAAGGCTCACTTTTTTAATGTAGTGTTCGGCTTTTAAATTTTAATGTTTTGTGCTCTTGCCTGTGAAATTTTGGATGTGTGTTATTGTACTGCCACTGTCTTCTTTCCTACTGTTAAATGCTTTAGAAACAAAATTGTCGTGACTCTTTTACATTCCAAACTCATCCACAGCACTATTTTTCAAAGCTGTTGTGTTTTATTAACACAAAGTGGCTAAAAATGTGTTTTGGAGACTGTTCTGATTTGAAGGGTTTACTTGCGTGACAATAATGGGCGGTTTCCACTACTGGAGCGTTTGAATACTTTTACCGAACCTTCGAGGAATGCACACACCTACATTTCACCGGGCAGGCTTGAAGGAACCATTTTCCAGGCTATTTCTGAACTTTGGTATGTACTGAGACACTGCTCTATAGAGTTACTGGGCAAGACTTGTTGTAAACTCATGGTGATTGGTTGTAAATTGTAGGAAGTTATATTGACAGACATCATGAGCTAGCATTTAAAAAATTGGAAGAGTTGCTATTGGAGCAAAATAGAAGGAATATAAAATAAGAAGCATTAAATCTGCTTTAAAATTGCAGTTTTTGCAGTTTTAACAGCAAACGGTGAAAAGAAATTCCCCCATGTCATAATTTTGGCCACTTTCTGGTCTACAACATAGCACTGTAAAAATTGTGCCTTTTCTGGTCATTGTAATTGAATGCCTCATTGTACATCACATAGCCACTCTCCCTGGCCCCTGAATCGATCCAACTATGACATACATTGACAGAATAAAACTTTTAATGTTATAATTTCTGTTGATGCTGATCAGTAAAGTCACTGACAATACGCTGACATTTTAAAGTCCTGAAAGGGACAATTCTTTATCAAGACACAACGCGGAGAAGACCAAGCCATCACTTTTTCCCTGTCACCTTACCCCCTCACAGAAATGTCCCAGAACTCCTATAATAGAAACACAGCTAATGTAGCCTGGAAAGCCATCCAATATATGTAAATATATACCCTGGTTACGAGCCATTGAAAAAACCCAGTCATGATGCATAATCTATAGGGTTTCAAACTGTCTCTGCATGCAACTGGACAGTGCTAGGGCCAATTTGAGCAACGAACAACGAGATGTATTTATCGCTACGGAAATCAGTCAACGCCACACACCATCAAAGAAGAAACAAATACACCTTTTTTTAAAAATAAATGATCTCTATGTGCCCATGCCTCAAAGAAAGGCCCAGTTCCAAATCATTCAAAGTTGATGCTAAAGCCATTTCAGATGATCAGAGCTCCACTATTGAATCAGGTACTTGTTTAATTTTACTGTATTTTGCTAACAGCCACAACAGAAAAGACACAGAATATTGAAAAATGTATATATAGAAAATAGTATAAAAATATTTATATCACTGAATTTCTTTAGCATCCACATCCTGTTTCTACAGTACAGCTGAAGCAACAAACAATCAATGTATGATGGGATGATGGAAAGGGAGGATGTAATTCCTTTCACCTCATTAGGTGCATATTTGATTGGTCCTCTAATTGCCGTCATCAGATTTATTAAGTTAGAGTAAATGAAGTCATAAGTTATAAAAAACATTTGATCTGAAACCGTCCTGTCAATAGGTCACTTTAGTAATTAATGCCCAAGTTCAATACTAACACGCCACCGACCTGAACCTCCTCACTCTCTAGCTTCCATGGCAACCCGGTAGAGATTCTAGATTGGCATCTGCTGCTTAAAACAGTAAAGACTGCACAGACACATAGACAATACACATGGAAACACACTAGAACAGCATTCATTGGTTGGACAGCAACACAAACAGAAAAGATGGATGGTTGAAATTTTTACAATCTTTCAAGTTCAACAATCCAAAACTCGTGTATGGACAGCCCACCAGCTATACCTTCATAACAGAAAACCAATATCTAACAATAAAGCAAACAAGTAACACACGTGCCAATAAGATCAGTTAATCTGTGTATTTTATTACTATTGAAATGCGTCAATTTATAGACCAGTGAAGGAGTTTTCAGTAAGTAAAATAGAATAAATTGAGTCAAACAGGTGACAGAAGCATCAAGCAGAAGCCTTCTGACCTGCAATACGTGACTGATGTTAGGTGGTTAGTATTGGGGCAGCAGTAGCTCAGGAAGTAGAGCAGGTTGTCCAGTAATAAGAGGGTTGTAGGATTGATCCCAGGAGAGGATGCTGCTGTTGAGTCCTTGGGAAGACGCTAAACCCACATCGCCTGCTGGTGGGTGTCAGGGGGACGAGCAACGCCAGTGCTGGGGAGCGTCGCCTCCATCAGCGCATCCTAGAGCAGCTGTAGCTACAATATAGCTAATCATCACCAGGGTGTGAATGCATGGGTGGATGACTGATTGTGTTATACCTAGTGGAACATCTTTCTGACATGTTTACTAAACAAATGAAATTATTAGATCTTTCAGCAAACTTCTTTGAGTCGATTGATGTTACTACACTTTCTAGCATGGGCAGAAAGTCGTGAACAGTGGGTCAGCTCCTAAAGTGGTTCTGAAACAAGAAACCTTGAATGAGTTCTACTTATAAACTAACATAATCAGGAAGTATCAACTGCTTCTGACAGCTCATTCATCACCTTCCTTAGCCAAACGGAGGTCAGAGGTCACCGTGACAACAGCAAAACTCATTTAGCCAAACGTCGGAGCTGTTATACACTCGAACACAAAGGAGACAAACTCTGCATGTGTGTGTAAGTGTGTATTCACCTGGGTAATTCAGTGAGTGATCGAAGTACTTTACACGTCTATCATTCAATAGCACAGAGACACACATGGAGCCTGGGCCTGCTTACGTAGGTAGCAGGTTCATTTTTACTCATCTGTCAATGCCACACTCTATTACCTTCTGTCTCTTTGTAGCCGACACCCTCAGCTGCTCTCAGCTCCTTTTCCTGTTTGTCTTTTCTCCACACGTCTGCATCTCGTCCCTTTATTTTATTCAACTCATATTCTCCCATCTTACACATTTCTGCCTTTCTGCAAACAGCTTCTTGATTCATCCAGCGTGAACTAAACTTGCAGAAATAGTTTTGTTGGGCATTCGCAGAAAAAGGTTCAAAAGCGCCTAGAGTGACTTGTGTTTTGGGAGGTCACATCTTATCAGCAAGACGTTTTTGTTTGTTTCCATGACAACAGTATTTTACTATTGATATTAATCCACTTTAACCACTGTTTTGTGAGAAAACATCATTCTGTTTGTTGTTTTTCTAACATGAGCACCAAATTGAGTTTAGGTTGCCCTTTAGTTTAAAAGCAAGTTGACAGTCAGTGCAAGCATGTTTCATTTATTCAACACAGCCAACAGATCCAAGACAACATTTGACAAAAGCTTCATAAAACTGAGAAAAGCTGCCCCACTAGGAATTATGTGCTGATGTAAAGGTTTGTTTTCAGGAGAGACACCTCTTTTAAAACAGAACTATTACTGAGCGCTGCACCACAAAGCATGTGGAGGGTCGTGACTGACAATAATGACACGACAAACACCACCAGTGTGCCCTCGTCCTCATGAAAACACCTCCACAAGACACACATGACTTCAGAAAAGGCAGAAGTGCTCGTCATTTGGAAAACGAGATAAAAGCAAGCTTGGAAAGATGAATGTGATGAAATTATCCCAATAAAACCAACTCCAAACCATTTTCTCATATTTTATTAAAATCTCACCTTGTGGTCTAATGGTGTGTGTTGTCACACACGCCCTAATAATGGCTAATGATAGCAAAGTGAAAGGAAAATGAAATGTTCATCAAAGAGGTATTGTGCTCAAATAAACATAAACGTTTAGTTTTTTGTGATGCACTGATACAAACATGCCTTATGGGGATAAGAACATGTAAAAGACAGCAAGATTACCCGTCTACTCTCCACTAAAATAAATAAAAGGAAGGTAGCAGGAGGTCTGCTGTTAGAAAAATCTATAAAAAGACAAATGGGGAAAACACGGTGGATGAGAACCAAAAACAGACGTTATTCTCCTCCAGCCGAGGGTCTTTGTCTGGACTACATCAGTAAAAATGTCATCTGCTGTTGGAAAATGTGACTTTAAGTGAAAAATACAGGCTTCATGTCATCCAACCCCTAAGACCCTTTAACGTCCCTGTGCTATGAGTCATCAGATGCAGTTGTAAATACATGTTGACTCAGATATTTAAAAAAAAATGTAATTAAAACTAAATGCAAGAAAGCAAAATTAAGGGTCATGGCAGCAAGGTGATGTGAGCAGACTGGGCTAAGGAAATGGCAGGAAGGGCAAAAAAGAAGAGGAAACATAACTGGATCCATCGGTGCAGAAGGAGAAAATGATTTAAGGCCCGCACTTTGCAACATTTTCGTAGTTTAAAAATAATTTTTTTGAGCCAGTGTGTGTTAAAATGATCCTTTACAGGGTTAATGAAATGCCACTCAGACCCCCACCGCCCTCTGTGGCCATAATACCGCACTTGCAACTTTAGAGTGCCGGTCCGGTCCCTGTTGGGAGTCTGCATCCAGCACGTTTCCTGCATGTTTTAGATCATGAACACAGCTGTTTTGTTTAACTTAGTGATGAATCACTCCTATAGACACTAATGAAGGCTGGGGAGACATTTCAGCTGTTAGATTAAGGTGTTAAAAAGGCAAATGCACAGCAAGGAGATAGATCACTTCTACTAAATGAACACTGGGGGTGCTAAAAGCAAGCCTAAACTGCCAAGTGTGCCTTTAAAGCACAAAGTTGTTTTAGCAAGATAATTCTAATATAAAAATAAATAATAATAATAATAATAAAAAGGCAAATGCACCGCAAGGACAAGAGTTTTATTTTCAGTTTTAAAAACTGACTCGGGGGGGCTGAAAACAACCCTAACCCCACTGGGTTGAGTCAAGGAGGTAATCCGTGACACCGATATGATTCCTGGGGGAGAAATGTAATTATGGTAAGAAAAAAATAAGAGAGTGAAGTTCTGCAGCATGTCAAACAAGAAGCAATAATGTTAGCGGAGTTACAAAAAAATCTCACACATATGGTGAGAAAGAGATTAAAGTATTATGTTAGAAAGAAAAGGTATTTTACCTATCCTTCCTTGACAAGCCTCATTACCTTTTATTGCTTCACATATAAAAGTTCCATCTCTCATGTTCAGCACAGTATCACCTGCTGAGGTAATGCACCTCTGGGTAACATCACTTTGAGTCTTTTCTACTTTATTCCTCTTATCTTTATCACCATGTTGGCCTTCTGGTCCTTTCTCCCTGATCCTTTCTCTGTCTAAGTTTTTAAAACCCACTTTCTATCACTTTCATTTGTCTCGTGCTTCCCATCACATTCTCACTCTCTGTACTCTAAGATCTCTGAGCCAAAGCCAAGTCATTTAACTAAACTTTAAACCAGTGACTCTGAACCAAGGGAGAGCTTAGTTTCAACAGAAGATGGAGATGAAAACTTGTTTTTCTTATTTACCAATTTTCCAAATGAGTTCTGAAGTGACTGTTCAGTATTAGACTGACTCACCATTCAATGCACATATAATATGTCAGAGCGAATCCTGTCCAATAAAAATAAAAAATGGAGGTTTGCATAAACCAAGTCAATTTTTGTCCCTTGCAGTTTTTACTGGCCAAAAACATCATTACGCTTTATTAAATAGACACCGGTTGAGCAATGGGACTAAACAGAAAACAGCCGCTTGTATTAAAGCCTGTTTCCCATTAGACCTTTCATAGGCTCACCCATTGGCTCTGTTGATGCTTGCTAACATGTGATCGGCCGTTACTGCCACCTGTGTACTTGACACTCTTCACATTGCATAAAAGAGCCTTTATGCTGTAGTTTTAGACATATTTTTAGTACACTTACTGTAAACATCCCCCTCCCCGGTCCTCATGCTGGTCAAAACCACGTCCACGTCTACAAGCATGCATCATTAACATAAAAAAGATGACAAATTAGGCAGACTCGCTCCAATTCAGTAATTTGTTCAAAGAATTAAATTGTCAAAGCACACAAAAAGTATTACAGGTGTGATTGACTGAAAACACACTTTTAATGATTATTTCTGATTATAATCGGGTCACTCTGAGTTTTTCATGCAGGATGAACATGAAAACAGTCTTCTACACCTATCTCCTTCATTATCTTCATTATCTTCTGACAAATGGTGAAATGTTAGGACTTGAAAATCCTCACATATCTATGTCACAGTGTGAATTTGCAATCATGACCTCGTCCATCTTGGCTTGCCCCCGCCCATAGGAAGGCTTTTTTTCCTGCAGCGAGGAGAGAGAACGTAGTGTCTTCTTGATAGTGACTTTGCAACATAACTGAACGTGTTCTATCCGTACATATCCTTACTAATAATGAGTAATCCTGCTGTTTTCAGGCCACCTCTGCACCAGCAAACTTCTGCGTCTAAGAACAGAAACATAATATTTTTTAATGACTAATAAAGCACTGATTTACACTGTACAGAACGCTTCAAATGTACTGAATAAACAAGTAAACCACACCTTTCAGTCCCAATAGCCAATATTAAATCAAATATCCTAAAGATGATTAAGTCTTTTCCTAATCAACACACTTTGTAGCTTTTGACAGCATTCTGATTGGTCACAATTGTCCTTATTTTTTTACAGGTTGCAGCTTCAACATAGTGTGCGTGTGCATAAAAATCATAGAGTCTCTTCAGCCCAAAATAGATTAAACCTCATTATAAACTCTTGTATTATTTATCAAAGACATATGATGTAAAACTGCCTTCATAATAGCGCTTAAAATGTCTGTATATGATGTAAACTTCCATGTAAAAATGCAATTGCAAACACACGCCTCAGTGCAGTCTTTGTCACGAGAAGAAGCACAGAGAATCTTGAGTAACAGAATGATGTGCTCATGGCTAAGACGAAGGAGCTATTTCCTGCTTTGTATGGTGGCGATAATTATACTCATTGGGTCGGTACGCGCGGACACTCACACAGCGAGTGTGTCTGTTTGACAGCAGGGATTAGCGAGGAGTGTAGTTAATGCCCAATAATGAAGCATCCAGCTTATCACCCTCAGAATCATGTGTGCCTCTAAGTGTGTGGTGCTGTAAAAAGCTAAGAGTAACACAGAGGTCTACAATAAATTAGCTGTGTTATTGTGAACTTTAATGAATATCCCGTTCTCATTTGTAACACAAGCCTCAGCGTTCTGTTCATATTTTTTTTCTTGTCAAACTCAAGTTCAGGACTTTATTAGAATGGATGCTAGCTATTGCTGTGATTGAAAGTTGGTGCAACTCTCATCAGAAATATGTTGCAGCATAATGTTGGTTCAGACTAAGGATTCAGGAGGACTACATTCAGTCATGGGTCTCCTCAGGTTGCATTTTCAACACATATAGAGAAGCTGACACACTGCAAACTGGCAAGTGGTAAGTAAGTCAAAGCTATTTTGTAACCTCTGGATCATATAAAGGTCGAATCAACTTGTGTTTATTAAGTTAATCATTAAAGCACCTATTACATTTTACCATTCTTTACCATAAATAATTTAATGGTAGGTGCCAAGGCTATACTTGTGTGTCAAACTGCAAATGTACTTATTAGTGTTAGTTACTAGTGTATAGGGTTGTGTACTGGATCTGGAAATACAATATAAATCTCAATAAAGGGGAAACAAACAATTAATTACAAAACTCAAGGCCATACAATATTTGCAATGTTTTTATTTAATTTGAATTTTATTAGAAAACTCATGCTTCCAAGACACATCCAGTGTTTGTGCATGATCTTGTTCCGTCAGGATGAAAATGGGAGAAACTGCTGCCACTTAGCAGTCTGACTTTGAATTGTTCCATGCAGAAAAAATGCAGTAAATGTTTGCGTGTGAACTCTAAAAAAAATGTTAATACACTGCTTTTAAATACTGACTCTGAATCATAACATAGAAATTAGCAAAATTTCAGTGTATCAATATTTTCTTACATCCCTACTAGTGTATTTTCTGTGAGGTAGGTTAACTTCTTTGTGCATTGGAAATAGGAATTTTTAGCTGTTCTGGAGTGAAAATACATTTTATCATGTTAATGTTTTAGACTATCCAGTCTTTTAAATAATAATTATATAGTATTAGCTGGAACACAAGTTAAGCACGATTAAATGGCCGGATTTTTGAATTGCCATCAAAGCATGAGAAATCATGTGACCATGTGACGATGTGGTGTTGGCCACGCCTGGCACACTATGTAAATAGTCTCTGGAGTAGTTTTGTCTTTTTGCACTTTGGATTTTGTAACCTCACGGTGGACACCAAGGGGGGCTCATTGATCACAACAAATCCCATGGAAACTAAGCTACATAGTTTTCCTTGTTTATTGCCATCTTAAACCTCGTGACAGTGGTGGCAGAGGTGGGATAGTAAGCCGTGGGAGAAAGGTGGCTCATGTACCCAGTTGGACAGGGCTTCAGTCTCAACATTAAACAAAGGCAACAAGGATACAGTTGCTTGTTGCACGCTGATGCAAAGACCTTGATTGAGCCCTGATTGAAAACAGCTGTAAGCTATAAGTAAGAATGTTTGTTTTTACTAAATGCAAAGCAAAATTTTCTTTGTGTAGATATGTAAAAAGTCTTTGCAGTAGTTTAGTCGTTTTGCACTGTGGATATTGGAACCTAGGACACCAAGGAGGGGCACAACAATCACAATAAACCTCCTATGGAGCTTCATAATTTGGCCTGTTTATCACCATCATAAACGGGCCCACACACAATGATAAAAAAGAAAAAAATCACAGATGTACCTATTTCAATCCTACAGTGTGTGGTGTGCGGCAACACCACCACACACATGGAAAATCTCGCAAAATACAATGTGACTTTGGAGTAAAGAATGACAGTGTAGCGTTTGTCCCCAAAAATCAGTCTAAAGGTATTCCAACATATTTGATATACTGGATTTGTGATCGGAGCAGTTTCAACTTTCTTCCAAGCAGACCAGAGCACTCTTAACACCACACATGGTAGGATGATCTGATAAGATTTTCTTTGGAGCCATTACGTAATCAGGCACATCTTTAAGACTTTCGGAAGGGGAAATGTGGGTCAAAAATCGGAATATTATCCAGCTGTATAAACTGGGTTCACGTTGTATTCTGATTTTATGCAGAGTGCAGGAACTGTTGGTTTTTGTTGGCCAGCTTTTGGGAAGATCCTTCAGTTTCTCCATAAAACATTAACAACATGACTTCTACACTGTCTGAATGTATGAATACTCCTCTTCGCACAGATTTTTGAGCAATGGCAGATTCTGCTGCAGTGCTCTTACTGTTCTACAGCTTTGATAAGGTCATCTGTATTGAGAGAGCATTTTATTACTCAGGGCCCACTGACACAAAGTAATGCATTAAATTCCCTGGAACATAATAAATGTCTCTAAGCAGTAGATTTTAGTCTTGTCATTAAACGTAACCTAACTTTACTACCCGTGCTAATAAAACACAGATGCATTTTGCACTTGAATGTATTTATGAATAAAGAGGTGATAAAAATATTGGCAGTATTTATTGAAGAAATGGACATTTTCACTGATCTTTGAGTAAGTAAAGTTTTACCATCAAACTCGGCTCACTTTTGATTCTAATAAAACAAATGATGGAATAATACAAAATGATTTCTTGGAGATTGTTTTCAAAAGTGAATAGGTTACATAACTTTAGGCATTCTTTTTAAACGACATAATTTTAGTGCTGGCAAGTTAGAAGAGAGCTCTCTCGTTGCACAAGGACACAGATGGAAGATCGTTCATAGCACATAAACTAAACCTCTTGATCCCTCTTTTGCAAACTTCTCTTTCACACACACTATCTCTGTCTTTCTATAATTTTTTTGCCCTCTCTGTCTCCATGGTAACAAGCTGTGCGGGGGCTGCGATATAGCACACATCACACTCATTTCTCTGAGTTCACCAGAAGAGAGGGGAAAGCATGGGAGACGGAGACAAATGGACAATAGGGTCATGCTTGTGTTTGTTTGAGTTTGAAGAGAATTAATGTCATTTGACACACAGATGTAAAAGAATTTTAATGTTTCAGTAGAAATCTAATTGTATATTTAGCTTACAGCTAAAGACAGCACGTCTTTGCAATTAAAGCCCCCGTGTGTAATATTTTACCTGTTTACTATAAATCCTTTTTCCAGTTCACAAACTTGTTCTTTTTCACTAATATTTCTCACCAACATCAATTCTAAATTTTCCTCTCAGCTTGAAATTGAACATTTTTAAAAACATAAACTGTGGTCAACGCTCCATGGTGATCCACCATCTTAAAATACAGTAGATGTTTAGGGACATACCAGCTCCGTGTTACTCATTTGCACTATGACTGTAACCTGAAAGAACTAGCAGAGGGCAGCAGTGCACCCTGAAAACATGGAGTCTGCTAATTAACTAAGAAGAAGAAGAAGAGACTAGCTTCACAGTGGCTGTACTTGTTAGTTTGAATAATAAACAATGATATCGAAAAACACATCAGATTTGTCAGGTCGTCATCATGTCCAACACTAGGAAACCATGTTGAGATCCCTGCCCACTATAGGGCTTGTGATCGTGACGTCATCACCGACGCGTCCGCCCTGTTGGAGGCGTGTGAGTCCGTACTTGTTGCTTGCTACTAATGTAAACAGCGTGCTCAGTCTCGATCTTGCGGCTTAAATTAATCTATTATTCATTTGATCGGTTATATTACACAACTCTAGTAAATCATTGCTGTGTTGTGGGGTGACACACGTGATCGCCAGGGGAATAAATGTGAAAAACAAGCTAACTTTTTACTGTTTTCTTGCTTAGAGGCAGAACGACGGACACCAAGTATCTAGCTTAGCAAAGTCTCGTCGGCTCGCTTGGATCGCAGCTATAAGGTGACCAAACATCACCTTCAGTCACATCACAACAGTATTTTCATTCTAGTAAGTTACAGATGGTGTACGTTTTTTATACATCGTTTCTTTCCCTCAACCGCGACATGCACACGAAACACACACACACACACACACACACACACACACACACATACACACACACACACACAGGCTACACTCACATACCAGTGAGCTAATGCGGGTGCGTTGACACAACACAACTTCTCTTGCTACACTTCTTCTGTGGGATGACAATTTTTATTCTAGAAAAACCAGCAAATGAAACATTTACCTCTCATCTGGATGTTTACATGCACTCACACCACAAACAAGAAAGCCTAAAATGTCCGTTATGCAGAACTGCAGCGGCAACAATACGTCATCAGTGCTCCAGTCTTGGGTCTTTATTGTGAATAAAAACCATTTATAACGCTGATTTTTTTTTCCACATACCAGCCCCTGATGTCTTTACATAACATATCCCTGTATATTCAGCATCCCTTTTTTGTGATTTTATAATGTTGTTAAACACTTTCTTTCACCCAAATCAGCTTCTTCTCTGTGACAGTACCGTTTGTTTCACGGTTTGTTTATGCTCATCAGTCTTCCAACATCCCAGAGTGATGATCACGTGTGATCACAAGCCCTATTAGCATGACACCAGCCTCGGAGTGGTGTCCCTGACTCCTTAACTCACCTCAAGTTGCTCATTCATGTTTTCTTTGTACCAGAGCTCCTGGTTGACAGCCAACGTGTCATTCAGTGCGTTTACATGCACATCAGAAAACCAAAGTATTGCCCTAAAAAGACTCACATCTGTTCATTTAATGCATATAGATGTATTAGTCTGGCTTTTAGTGGATTGGTTCTTTTAGCTGAAGTGAACTGGTTGGACGCTCGCGGTCTGGAAGTGACGAGACCGCGGAAGACCATCGTCACGAAACAATTCGCGTGACACCATAAAACAGGACAGTGTAAACTAAATTTGGAGAATTTTCAAGCAAAAACAACTCATATTTATGTGATTTCAACTTTTAAACATTATAATGTTGGATATAATCTTCTCAGCGCATCTTTAAAAGTGGTTTTAAGACTAGAAGGTGTTTAATCGAATCATGTATTTTAAATGTGGCGAGCTATTAATCTTTTTTTTTTGGCAAAAGTTCTTCTCAAATCTTTTTAATTTATTCTGCGTACCAATTTCCTCTTACAGAAGTACCAGTAAAGGTGGAGCTGCCAAGCCAGTAGGTAGAAGACTATATATTTATTTTGCACTTGGGGCAGTGGGTTAATTCCCTGTTTGCCAGATGTATTTCAATTGACTGAATCTCTTATTTTCCTTCTTGTAAGTGAAGTTTCAGTTCAGCAAAGAGCTGACCTCCAGTATAAGAGACAGAGAGACGGCAATCCACAAATCCTAATTTTATGTTAATGTCAGCTCAAGAAGCACTCTTTAAAATATTTTCAATTCCCTACCATGACTTTCACTCTGCAGCTTATGCATAATTCCATTTGAGTCCAGTATGAACTGGTTCAATTGACATTCATCTACATAAGGCAGCTGTTGGCAAAAACAAACTTTATCACAAAGAAAAACATTTAATTAGATAATGAAAAAGAGTCATAGTTTGTCTTTCAGTTCATAAAATACACCCGACTCTCATTGCTGCTATTATCAACACTCTTTGCTCAAAAGAAAATAATGATTTTACAATTTACTATCAGACAAAACAGCGGCTTCAGTTACTCCATATTCCTCTATTTCACATTTCTGGAGGTGATTTCTCAGAGGAATCAAAGTTCAAATTTCTTTTAATTACCTTTGCCTGGCTTCTGAGTCTGAGCTAAATTAAGGCCCCATTTATTTGTGTGCTAAATGAAAAGCAAATGTGTTGTGTAGTAGAGAGAATGAGCCTGAACATTTTTTATAGAAATAAAGTAGAAGGAAAGCCATCTTGGATTGTGTGTCTTTGTTTTTGAATCCCTGCAAAGGTCCAGCTAGGATTTTAGCATCAAATAAAAACCAAACAAACAAAACGGAGGGTCAGCCTTTTAGATTACGGTGGGGATTGCTGTGACAAGGACCATTAAACGGATTATTATGTGTGTATCCGTGTGTTTCAGCGTGTAGAGCCACTGATGTAACAGTCATTTTAATCCTTCAGTGGAAATCTCAGAAAATGAGCAGTAAAATATAAAACTGAGAGCTCCTAACAAGACAAGCAGCACAATCTGTTACATCAACTAAAAAAAAACACTAAGTCTAAAAAAGGGCAGATATAGATTTACTATATTCTCCCTGCTTCCTGTTCCTACTCTCTCATCCCCCATACGCTCTAATTTCAAGCACTTTTCCCACTGGAGTGTCGTTAGAGGATAAGACCATTCCCTGGGAGAGCAATAAGAGGATAAAATGTGTGTGTAAGCGCACATTTATGCATCTCCTTATGCCTAGGTAAGTCTGTACATGCACGTCTGTAATTTACTAGGTGTTGCATGTGTTGTTTCTGTCGACGAGAATCCATCTGTGTTCAGAGAGTAAGCGTGTCCTTTTATCGATATGTGAGAGAGCTTTAACATGGTATTACGTGGGCTGAGAGTGTGTGTAGAAGTGTGTGAGTGAGTAGGTCTTCATGTTCCCAGGTCTGCCCTACATACAGAAAAACTTAATTTCCCGTCCAGGGACTTATAGAATCTTGACTCTTCTGTTCCTGATTGGCACGATGTTCCTCTTCTTGTCAGATAATCATTAGGTGTGATCAGTGAGACCAAAGGTCTAAAAAGGTGATGTCAAACAAAACACCTGCATTTGGTTCAAAAAGCTTTAATGAAAATATATTTTCTAATCTTCTTCTTTTACACGTTTATCATCAAATCTGACACTACTTTAGTTTGTGAGGCTAAATATAACAAACTTTCACGCGGCATTAGACTCACTAAAAGCCTAGATGTAGCATGATGTAATCCTATTGCAGCAGACTTGACGCCATATTAAAAAGCATTCCCAGATAAAATCCTGTTGCACATTCTGAGATGGAATGGGAAATGAAGGGTTAATCGCTAAAACACAAATACGTATCTGTCTAATGCCTGATTTATATTTCTCCATGAACTCGGTCGGAAAAGTGTTCACATGCAAACTTCTGCGCAGGCAGCAGAGCGTTGCAAAACAAGCGCTTTTCTGTGCTATCCTGCCACCATAACACTCATGTATCCGGTCCACAGTAATGTTTTTACTCATGTGTTTACATATTTCAGAGACTTTATAGCATCTGCTTCCCATCATTTTCATCCACGTTTGCGACGTATTTTGTACTCCTTCAGTCAAGCCATACACTTTCATATTTTCAGACCTTTTCCACGATGCGTTCTTCAACCTGTTCTGGGTCTGCCACTAAATGTGTTTTTACTTTTTAATGGGGCAACGGCGGTGCTGGTGACAAATTTACAACAAGCGGCGTTGTGACCAATCACAAGTTTGCTGTCTCCATCACTTTCAATGGATGTTGAAAATTTTGGCCTTGTCTCTGTCACCCTCTGTGAGCCCATTGGAAAGCACTAGTAAGTGTAAGTGTAGTAAGTTCCCAGTACCGCAAAACACCCTGGAGTGCTAGCACCAGATTTGACAATGTATGTTACTACTTGTCAACTTACTGTGTATGACTCGTCTTTTCTTGTCATCTAGAATCTTCTGGTGCTCATCTGTAACTGACAACAGCCATGAAACTCATGGAGCGGCACTGAGAAAGTAACATTTTGTTCAGAAAAATGGACTGCAGTGTCCAAATTTTACCACAGGATGTCGTTCTTACTTTATTGTTACATATTGCACCTTTAAATTAGGCAATGGAAAACAGTGCCACTATTAAATAGTCTCCTACAGCATTTGAATCACATTCTCCCTGAGACAAACACCCGTTACAAAGTGCAAATTTAATCTTCTTCAAAATTTGAGCCAAACAAATTAAAATATCTCAAAAACTAAACCTCGAATATGTCATATTTTGACTTTTTGAGTGAGAGGAGAAGCAGCTTTGATGTATTATATGTGCATGGCATGTCAAATGTGTCAATAGAAGAGTAAAAACCCAAAATGATCATTTCTGATCATTTTAATGAAAATACTGGCCAATATTAATTGTAGGCAGATAATATTTACTGACATTCCTGTACAAACACAAAAATCCCACTTTGTTAGAATTCTGGTTCCCAAATTTTTCATCTTCAAAATAATTGTAAAGACATGTGATTATGACTATTATGAGTCAGATGAAAATAAAATAGCTAAAAGGTTGTTTTATTATGGATAGTGAAAACATCAATAGCATAATTTCATTTTAAGGTATTTTATTTTTATTTGACTCTTTATTTTACTCTCATAACACTTAAAACGAGAATACAAGTTAAAGAAAAACTTTTAATTTTCCTTCCTTTCTGGAGATCACTTCATAACTTAGTGCTTCCTGAACCATATGGGACCAAGTGTGGGAACCACTGCAGCAGAACATTTTCACTTCATAGAGATAAAAATGAACTTAAAATTATTCTAGTTAGTGAACTAAATGTGCTCCTAAACAGAAAGAAAATGCTAAAGTAGAAAAACGAAGGCGCAACGTGAAGAATGTGTCCAAAAGAGCCAGAACATGAAGACAGGAATAAAACTATGGTGAAAAGAAAAGTGACAGAAAAATAGAAAATACTTTGATTTAGGGCAGATTCAGCTTTTTGAAGTCAATGTATATTTTTATTTGAGTTTAACATGTGAAGACATACACCTCCTCTAAGAGAGTTCTTTGATATATTTGACACTTTTGACACGCCTGAACAAAGATACTTTGATGAATTCTCTCCTTTATCAAACTCACAGAAAGGGGTCGTCGTGTTAAATAAAACAACACATTTCTACAACTATAAAAACAATGCAGTGTTCTCTACAACAAATGACAATATCCACTTTTATGAGAGATTATGTGCCGCTTATTTCTCTAACAAACCATACGAGTCCACTTGACTTTTGAAACAAACTATTCTGTTTTCATAGTTTTTTGCAAAAAGCCCAAATCTGCAGCTTTTAACCACTATGTGCTCTGTTCTACCCTCTACGTGGTGTTATTACAGCCATTTTGCTGTTCTTACATCATCTTAACATTATTCCTTGTCTTTTTATTTTCTCTGTCATCACTGGGACTCCTGAGTATGTTCTGTCTCTACATCAACGTACCACCATCTGCACTGAGATGCATCATGGAATCTGCACATTTTAGCAGTAAAACTCCTAAAACCCAAAAGATCTTTACCATTACAACGCTCGTTGTTTCTAATGCTAATTATCCAACATGCAGAGATCATTCCTTACAAAAGCAGCTTGGCATTAAACAGGCAGTGTCCTAGGAGGATAACCTGTGAGAAAATCAACACTAGTGATAAATAATCACGTTTATATTAACAAAAATACAAAGAAATACACCCTCTTCATCCGTGCCCTCTGTTCAAGACAAGATATTCCCCCGTGTTTAATTACAAGCAGTCTTTTATTGCAAAGCAGTGAAAATGAAACGCAGGATTAATTCCCATCATTTCCCCTAATTAAATGAAACAGCTCTTGTTTTAATCAAGGATAAATTAACATGATACTAGAAAACATAAAACAGTTCTAGATCCATTCATGGCTGAAACAGACTGACTGGATGAACCGTATGCATTACCACCTGTGTGCCAATTGGAAAATACAGCTATGGATCTAATGTACACGTGCTGAGAGTGATTTAAAGTATTATTACCATGATATATTGATGCCATGCACCTTCTTCTTTCTTATTCTTCTTTCATCTCCGTGATCTGTGTTCCTGTGCTGTCTACAGTGTTTTATTTCACCTGAACATCCTCCTACAAAAAATAATTTAAAAACAAGCTGCTTTTCTACATCTACAGTTACTTAGATGGTTTACTATGAAACACAATGCCTGTTTCCACAGGGTTTTTTTTTCCTTCTGAATTTATAAACAAAAAAGTGCAGTCTTTTCAGACAGATGCAGTGTGGTGTGGGAAACTGCAGAACTGTGACTGAATAAATAATCAGCTGAAATTCACTGCTAAGTATCACACGTCTGCACTTGGATAAAATGCAGGCAATTGGATCCAATGAGGAACAGTCAGAAGGAAAGATGGCATGATCCATTTCTGAATGTACAAGGGGGAGGGGGGCATGCATGCACACTTCAGTCCACACACACACACACACACACACACACACACACACACACACACACACACACACACACACACACACACACACACACACACTCAGAAGGGCCACATTAGAAAGGACATTAATAACCATACATGGCCTTCTATCGTTGATCAGTTTAGTTCAAAGCATGGCCGGTGGGACAATGTCTTTGCAGAGAAACTGGCGAGCATGATACGCTTACTGGCACACACTCACACGCTCTCTCTCTCTCACACACACACACACATACAAATAAAGCACCCACGCATGAACATAGCCATTCACATAAACACAGGCGCATGCGCCACATGTAGTAACATCCCTGCTGCTATGCCTGATACATCCAAATGTGGTAGGGAAAATTTCCATGGCAACAGCAGACAGAAGGGGTGCAGACTTCTGTGGGATGATCTCTAGAGAAAGTCTCCTTGACTTTTGATTCAAACTATTCTTTTTCACTTCATTCAGTGGTGCAGTCATGCTTTTATTTCAACCAGAATACCTGCCTCACACACACACACACACACACACACACACACACACACACACACACACACACACACACACACACACACACACACACACATACTGTAACCACAGGAGTCAGCCTTGCTTACAGATTGTCTGGCATGACAATCCATCCTGCAGTACTTGACATGCAAGACTGGCTGATCAAAATGCAAACCACTGGTTTTAACCCAGTTCTTACTCTCTAATGTTTAAACTGATTCATTTTTTTAAACTTTAGCAAGTTTATGCACAAAACTAGGCTAATTAGATTACCATGAATTGTAGTGTAGAGTCCCAGCAAATAAGGAAACACATAAATTGAACTAATGGGGAAGAAACAGAACCCGAACTGTGCTTGAGAGGAACAAATTTATCAAACTGTATTGACTGACCATAAACTAAAGGGATGAAGTCACCACATATGTCACTGTGTTTATTAGCTCTGGCCTGTGAAAGAAACATCATCCTTAAATGGTTTGTTCATTAATAATGCATCGGCTACGTTAAGGTAAAGCAAAAGTTATTCAGATAAAGACAATTAGACAATTAATGGCATGGTATGAAGCCCATTTGTGGTGTTAAAACACACATCTGTGTATGTGCTCAGAGAATGAGGTGTAATCTATATCTCCTAAGTGGCAACAGTTATTTATCTCAGCCCAGCTACTCTTTAATGGGCCTGTAGCCCTCTGGCACCACAAGGAATTACAGGATTGGAGCAATCAATACACTCTGGAAGAAATGATACACCGTGGCTGCGTATAAGGGTAACACTGCCACCATGGTGTGTCCTTTGAAACCGCTGCAGCTGCATAGCATGGAGAAAATGGCACTATTTGGTCTTAAAGCTTGACAGTAACATTCCTGCAGCACTGGACTTCTGAATGAAGATATGTTGATGTGTTGAATTTACATTGTGCCACAGCCCGCAATAAGATTTAAAGCACAAGTAAACATGGGGGGTCCCGTTCACATTTGTAACAGCATAGGTCAAGACGTAAAATTGGGGCAGTGCAGAGATCTGGGTGCGTCTAGCCTTTACAGCTGATAAACAGATAACAAGACAGAATAACAATGTCTGCCATCTTGTTTGTGTGCCATGGACTCTTACATGTCACAGTTTATACGTAATCTTGCATGTTAACAGCATGGATACCTCTCACACACCCCACTGCATAATCTTTTGTGGAAACACCTGTGATGGTGCCTCATTACCGCCACAGGCAGACCACTTATGAGTGACCAAAGGCTTCCTGATACCGTCTCCACTTTGCATCAAAGTGGCGTTATTGTTGTTTGAAACAGGTTTTTGCAACTTCATTTTGTGTGCTTTTACATTTATGCAATCTAATAAATGCATCTAGGTTTTTTGTGATAATTGTTAGCCTGGCAAGCCATCCTATATGTTTGAATGTATAGTCGGGTAGGATGCCTCCTGGACGCCTCCCTGGTAAGGTTTTCCTGGCACGTCCGACCGGGAGGAGACCTAAAGGAAGACTCAGGACACGCTGGAGGGAGTATGTTTCTCAGCAGGCCAGGAATCACCTAAGGATTCCCCTGGAAAAGCTGGCCCAAGTGGCTGGGGAGTGGGAATTCAATTGAATTCAAATCAGTTCAATTCAATTCAATTCAAAAATACTTTATTAATCCCAGAGGGAAATTGATTGCTGTAGTAGCTCAGAATAATAATAATAATCAAGTCATCAAAGAGTTATTGTATATTACAATGGCTGTTGGCAGGAAGGATCTCCAGTAGCGGTCAGTGTTGCAGCCAAACTGAAGAAGCCTCTGACTGAAGACACTCTTCCGTTGTCGGACAGTCTTGTGAAGAGAATGCTCAGGGTTGTCCATCATTTTCTTGATCCTCTGGAGAATCCTTCTTTGCATTATGTCCTCCAATGGTTCCACAGTCGTCCCCAGAACAGAACCAGCCTTTTTTATTAGGCTGTTGAGCCTTTTCAGGTCCCTGCTTCTGATGCTGCTACCCCAACAGACGAAGGCTGAAGAGATTACACTCTCAACAACAGACTTGTAGAAGATCTGCAGCATCTTGCTACAGACATTGAAGGACCTAAGCATCCTCAAGAAGTGCAGTCTGCTGTGTCCCTTCTTGTAAACGGCTTCGCTGTTCTTTCTCCAGTCCAGTCTGTTGTCCAGGTGAACTCCAAGGTATTTGTATTCCTCAACCACCTCCACTTCTTCTCCCATGATGGAAACAGTGTTTGACTCCACCCTGTTTCTTCTGAAGTCTAAAATCATCTCCTTTGTTTTGTTCACATTCAAGGTCAGATGATTGTTTCCACACCATGCCACAAAGCGCTCCACCAGCTCTCTGTACTCAGCTTCCTGTCCATCTCTGATACACCCGACAACTGCAGAGTTATCTGAGTATTTCTGTAGATGACAGGTCTCTGATTTGTACTGGAAGTCTGAGGTGTACAGGGTGAAAAGGAATGGTGAGAGTACAGTCCCCTGTGGTGCTCCAATGTTATGGGCTTGACACACAGGAGGCGACATCGCCTCTCCTCCATTCATTTTCAATGAGACATGCGCGACAAAACGATAATCGCGGGTCTCCCTCCTACTAAGTGAAAGGCAAAAAGCGTGCGTGTGAAATTTAGCGCTCGTGCACGTGTCGTGCACAGGCGACCCAGCGACGTGATCCCAGAAAGTTGAAATATTTTCAACTTTTCATCGCTGTCGCTCGGACGAGGACCAATCAACAAAAGTTTCATTCACTGACCAATGAGCGGACAGGATGCTCCGCACATCTCCGAGCAAACATGAAGAAGAAGTTGATTATTATTATGTTCATATAGTAAAATCAGAAGTAAGATTTCACATAACTCTAGCAGCACCTTGTGAAACTTCATATCTACCGCTTTATTAACTCTGAACCACTTAAATAACCTTAATTCCCTCCAACCTGACACAGCCAAACAAAACAACGGAAGTTTCGATTTCGCCATGGAACAGAACTATATCTAATTAGTAATTGCAGCCCGTTTATGATATAGATGCTAATGAAGGGTGATTTTCAATTAAATTAAATAATCATAACCGACTGGCCAGAGACTGAGTCCTAACATTACAAAACAGAAACCAGCCATTTTAACTAATCACTAAGACTTTTTTAATTGAAATGCCAAATAATGAGCTAACTGCAATAAATTATTTTTTTATTGAATTAGGAAAGCTTGTGGCAAAGATGAATCTGTGTATTTTTTTCTTTCACAATTGACCTTTTGTCTCTAGAGGCCAGACTAACAACAAACTTGGTGCTGATTAATTTTTACCTCAGTTCCTTTTGGATGGGGATGATTCTGATGAGAGAAGACTGATGAGTAAGATGAGTGAGATGATAATGAGCATCATGCTGGCGATGACAACACAAATGATGTGGGCTACGATGATTTAATTACACAGGACTGATCACTGGAAGAAAAGTAGAATCAAAAAGTGTTATTTTTTGGAACGTTTTAGTGCTAATCACACATGACTACTTCCAAGTTATCCTACATCTGATTTACTTTCTGCAGACTGGCTGACAAAATGCCAAAAACATTATTCATCCTATGTTAATTAGATAGTTGGCATGACAACTAAAAGTCTAAAATTTGACATGTAATTTTCATATTAATGCACAAATCAACAGAGGAAAAATGTTCATTTGGAGGGTTATGTTTGCTACTAAATTGTAGGAGGAATAAATCTGCATAAAAATTAAGTATAATGTGAAATCTACTTCCAAAATAAAAATTGTGGGATTCATTTTTTTTACTTCTAAAATACTTGGATTGAGAAGCCTATACATCTCAAATCAAGTGCATATGAGTAGGCTGATTAGTTCCACAGCTACCTCAGGGTAAAGTCTAAAATCTGACAATTTTTTTGTGTTTCCTTTTGGTTTGTTGCCTGTGTATAGCTTGTCTCTATGTTTTACAGGATGCACAGTCAGCAGGCCTTTTTCATGGGGGAAACACTGCATATCTAGGATCAGTCGACACAACAAAGAGACACTTTGAAGCCAAACTGACCTGCCAACCAGGAGGAACTCTCCAACCAGTCCCTGACGTCTCATAGCCATGAGGATGTTGCGAACAGTCATGCCTTCACAAAAACATGCCACTACTCTGGCCTTGGGCAGGTGTGCCCTCAGTCTCTCCAGCAGACGATCAAAGCTCTGCTCTCCAGCGTTGCTCCAGATTTTGCCTGGGGGAAAACGCATCAGACAAATACAAGTTTGTGACCTGCATGATTTATTTGTATGTCTGTTTCTTCATCTAAGGAATTGACTGTTTTTGTGGCATGTCTTTCATTTAGCTGAAGAGTCAACCACCTGACACAAACATGAAAACGAAACCTTCTCCAGAGAATAAAACCCTTGTTCTACAACAAGTCCTTTGTTACAAGATACATCTTGTTATTCAGAACGTGTTTAGTGCAGGTAATTAAAAATTGTGCATTGTTCCATTAGTGATGACAACAATAGGGAATAAATGACTAAAACCTACCTTCAGCATAAGGAGAACCTCTTATGCTAAAACAGTGTTTGAGGAGGGTTAAAATGCAGGAAGTTGTGTTTATAACTGAAGAAAAAATGAAACACTTTGCTAATTAAATTTTATGTTGTGATCAAGTATTTTCCCCCTTACATTTTTATTGTGTTTGACATAATTGTTTCAGATCAGCATTTTCATTATGAGACTAAAATAACCTGAGTAAATACAAAATCCAGTTTTAAAATAATTATTTTATTTATTAAGGTAAAAAAACAAACCTGGTACTATGTAAAATGTGATTGATCTCCTGTAGAAATAAAAAATCACTTCAGTAGACATGAAGTAGCTCTCAAATAGCAACACATCGCACCTTTTTCTAAAAAAGGAAAGAAGAAAAGAGGATCCAAAACAAATCTAAAAGCTTTGTGGGACTCACTTGGTGAAGATTGAGGTCAGAGGTGAACACTTTTAAGAAAGACTGAATTGAGAGTTTTCTGGACAAATTACAATTTCAACTTGATTCACAGTTTTCATCAAATTTAGCTTCAGCACAATGTTCTCAATGTACAGTACCACTTACACACAGGACACGGCGGGTTGCCTGGACGGTTTTCTCAAAAAAGCACTAATCTAACACTATGGACTATCAAATTTTACATGTGCTCTTTGCTTTACTGTAACTAATCTAATACTATGGACTAACAAATTTTATATGTGCTCTTTGCTTTACCGTAACTAATCTAATACTATGGACTAACAAATTTTACATGTGCTCTTTGCTTTACCGTAATATCAGTTGCAGAAAAGCGGGCGAATCCACAGTTGAAACAGGCTGCATGTTCTCAACAACAAACCGTGTGATGGCCTTGTTTATCTCTCCTTGGCTAACACTAACAGTCTTGTTAAAATCTAACCATTGCTGTTTGGTTGGCGGGGTATGGCTAGCTTTGCGAGTGGAGGTTAGCATCCGGCTTCTCAACTAGCTTTGTGGAAGCATGTCATTTCTGGAGGTGCTTTGACAAATTGGAGTTGCTGTTTGCTGCTGTAGAAAGGATTTTTGATCCAGAAAGACATAGGTTGCACTTGACAAGAATATTCTTCTCTTTGAGCTCAATTAATGTGAAATAGTGAGCATATTTCCATGAGGAGAAACTCGGTTTGCTCCTGCTTTAATCCGCCATGACTGCGAGGTCTCCAAATCAAACACTCCCGCAAGGCATCGCCGCTGTAAACAGGAAGTAGCACACAGCTAACTTTTTTTGCCAAACTCTATGAAGTTAGCTAGTAACGGACAAACGCACCATAGTGTGACGATAACGGAGTTACTGTATTTAAAAACTAACGCATATGAGTATTAGTTACTGACAAATGTAACGGAGTTACAGTAACGCGTTATTAGTAACGTGTTACTGCACAACACTGACCGTAACTCCACAAATATTTGTACCATCAGAAAAAAATCTGACATTTCTTTAAAGGTGTGGAACGGCAGGAATTTGGACACTTATTTTCCGATAACTGGACATCTAGCCTTGGGTCACAGTAACGCGACTCTACCACTGACTCTGTTTGCTTTGCAACATTAATGTTTTACCTCCATAAATAACACAAGCCTGGAGGAGTTCTGTCATGTGGTGGAGCTACTAATGCTAATGGTTAGCGTCTGCTAGCCAAGATGTTCTCTGCTGTTTCCTGGATACTAAACCAACAACAGCCTTCTTGTGAGCCAAGATGGGTGAGTCCGTGAATGTTCAGTGACAGTGTGAGGCGGATATTTCAGGATTTTCAAATCTTAGAGTTTCACCGTCAATTTCTGTCAGAAGCTAATGCAGGAGATAGGTGTAGGAGACTATTTTCATGTTCACCCTTCGTTAAAAATTCGGAGTGAACGATTATAACCAGACACCATCATATAAAAATGTTTTTTTCAGTGTTCCACACCTTAAAAGAGGAGGATTTGTGCTTTCCACATAGTGTTATTGTGATAAATCTCTTTCCACTGTTGCAGGAAGATGGTTAAATCAGCCTCTCCATCTCACAGCCACCAACGGTGCTGAATTAGGGACAGCAAATGATCAACAGCAACAGAAGACCACAGCCATAAATTATACCAGCCTTAAGAGCAGCGCCACGAAAACAAAGTGTCCAGAAAACAACCAAATGTGTCACTAAATCCACTCAAGCAATGGTTTCAGTTTTGCAAACCAAACAACTTCCCCATCCCTCGTCGGCTCTTGGTTCTACCATCGTAACATCTTTGGTGTGAAATAGTAGACACTAGATCCTGGGTCAGTCAGGAGTGCTGCCAAAAACTGCAGCTTTGACGAACACATGATTGTGCTGTCTGAAATTGCAATTTTGATCAGAAAATGATAGAAGGTTCAGCCCTTGTCAGAGGTCATGACGAGACGAGACAAAAATGGCCTCCATGAGTTTCAAGTCCAAAACCTATACTGATCAAAAAGAAAACAAAAGCCCATTTTATTTGGACATTTGGCCTGATGAGAATAAAGCAAATTTACTTTGGAGGGGGTATGTCTTACTGTTTTCATAAAAAGAAAATCATGAGGCATCACATCACAGGCATGGTGGTGGGGGTGTGATGGTTTGGGGTTGCTTTGCTGCTTCAGAACCTGGACAATCTGCTGTAATTGGTGGAACCCTGAATTCTGCTCTCTAACAGAAAAACCCTAAATGAGAGTGTTTCTCCTTTGACCCTAAACAGCCGTGCTGGAAACCCCTCCAATGTGGCAGCATTAAACATTTCTGTTACAATGAGTGATACAAAATAGACTCATTACCAGTTTTCACAAATGCTTGTTTGCAGTTGTTACAGCTGTGGGTATTAGGTTTAAAGATCAGTTGTGTTTTCACATACCGTAAATCCTCTAATACAGGCCGGTATTCAATTAAAGGCCGGGTCTCCAATTTTGGCCGGTGTCGGAGTCAACGGAGGTAAATAATGGCCGGTCTCTTATTGTGGCCGGGTGGAATGTGGTAACAAGCAACTATGAGCGTCCCAGCGGCAGGGTTATAGTCCCCAAATCAACCAGCAGGAGGCAGTAGAGGTTCACGCAGACCTTTTCTTGAGCTTTTTCTTCAACGCTTTGTAACGCTACAGACACGATACTCTATCACGCTCCTACCACACAGAGTCACGGTGTCAGTTAACCATGCTAATTCAACCCCTCCACAGAACACACATCACCTTCCCTGTGGCTTACATAACACTCACACAACACGCAAATCAGCACATAGGAACCAGCAGAACGATAGGAAACACATATAACACAATACCCAGAATGCACCTGGCTCACAACCCCAGCCAGGTCATTACACTATCAAGTTCAAAGAGAACGTGCTGATTATGCTGCAGAACACTCTGGAGAGCAGCAGTAGGGGGTGTATGTACTAGTCAACTTCACTATACAGTAATCCCTCGCTACTTCGCGGATCGTTCATCACGGATTCGCTGCTTCGCGGATTTTTTTCTTTGGAGCATTTTTCAGGGGGAATTCGCAGATTCGCAGTATTTTTCACTGATTCGCGGTATTTTTCTATGCGAAATATCAAGAAATTCTTGTTTTTTTCATCAATTTCATCATAAAATGCACTTTTTGTAATAAAACAAAAAAAAACAAGTAAAAAAATTTTTTTCTTGAGTTTTACCCACAAAAAGAGAATGTGATCATACGATAATTCAATAGGGAGCGTGGTTTCACAGACGCGGAAGTGATAGCGTCGGTGAAACGCCGGCTGATCTAGGAAACCCCCGAGCGTTCAAGCGTCAACGAAGTGACACGGAAATGCCGGGCTTTCCAGAAGTAAGTAACATAACTTACTATGAGCTGATAGTTCGTTGGATTGATCGGTAGGTTGGAAACTCTGATCATGAATCTGAAGAAACGATGACTGAGTGGTGAGCTGGAAAGGCGACTTCTGTTTATAGCCGCAGTTTGTGACGTAGGTGCAACGTGGAGGGAATCCCCGCGAGGGGCATGCTGGGAGTCCCTACTTCGCGGATTTTCACCTATCGCGGCCAGGTCTGGAACACATCTACCGCGATAAACGAGGGATTACTGTAGTGACTTTTTATGCCTGTCGTCGACTAGTCGCTGTCACGTGATAATGACCAGCAAGATGCAGCCCTCGGAAAAGA
Source organism: Nothobranchius furzeri (assembly GCF_043380555.1). NCBI lineage: Eukaryota > Metazoa > Chordata > Actinopteri > Cyprinodontiformes > Nothobranchiidae > Nothobranchius > Nothobranchius furzeri. Next base: position 34,326,698 of record NC_091753.1, on the reverse strand, counting down.
CAGCAGCCTGCTGTCAGCAGGTGACAAGCTCCTGCGCTCGGGGGGGGGGGGGGGGGGGGGGGGGGGGGGCAACGCGCTGTGCCAGACCGTAGGTACTGACCCGCGATCGTTCATGTCGGTTCATTTCCTTTAATGTTTTCTGTCTTTTATTTGCGCCTGATGTGTATCGCTGCTGTGGAGCGGGGCGCATCAACTTGTCCTCCGATGCACAGATCACTGATGCGGCCGGCAAGCAGGCAGTGCTCCGCTGTTTTCGCGGTTGGTAGATCTGCCTCCTGAGCACGGCCACAGTAACAATCAGGTGTCGCCACCTCAAAAACTAATTTAACACGCGATCGTTCATGTCAGTTCATTTCCTTTAATGTTTTCTGTCTTTTATTTGCGCCTGATGCGTTTCGCTGCATGCTGTGGAGCGGGGCGCTGCGCGCATCACCTTGTCCTCCGACGCACTGATCACTGATACGGCCGCCAAACAGCGAGCGCTCCGCTGTTTCTGCGGTCGGTAGATCTTTTAGAACTGCAGTTCAAAGGTAACTCATGAGGTGAATATATATGAACCCAGGTAGCAGTTTTTCTTTAGGATTGAGAGGAGATGCAGGAAGATAATAAACAGACAGGACAGAAAAATAGTCAAATAAAAACAAGTTAGTTTTTGTACCTGCTGTTGCAACAAACAGACACCATTGAAGGTCATCAGAAGTGAGGAACAGAAAATGAAATAATTATTTTAATGTTTAGAGCAGCAGGAACTCCGAGAGGCTGCAGGCACATCAGTGAGTTTGCGGCCGCTGCGCAGGGGGAGGGGGGAGAGGGCTGAAGCAGGGGGAGGGGGGAGATGGCTGAAGCAAAAACTACCGTTGTTAAAAGAAATGTTTAACTTTGAAAATGTGGGCGCAATTTTAATTGTCAAAAACTCCAGCGAACCATTAGTTCATTTTGCTCAATTAGAAATAGAGGCCTGCCTCTAATACTGGCCCTTCTTCCAATAAAGGCCTGGAGCTTGATGAGCTTGAGTCAAATACAGGCCCGGGCCTGTATTAGAGGATTTACGGTAGGTCCTGGTTGGTTTGGATAGATTTGTTCTCCTAATAAATGAAATCATCATTAAAAACTGCCTTTTGTATTTACTCAGATAATTTTTGACTTATGTTGAAATTTGTTTGGTAATCTGAAACATTTTGGTGTGACAAACAGAAGTAATCTGTAAGAGGGGGTGTGATCTGAATTCACAGTTCTGTATAAAAATGACAAGTGTAGGTGAATTTGCTGTGGTGACCATCCTTACCTGAGTGGGCGATACAGATGCCCTCCTTGGCTGCCATGTCTTTAAAAGCCTCCATTCCACTTTCCCCATAGTTGCCTGGAAAAGCACAGAAATGTCACAAGTGGGTAGATTTGAATCACTTCAGTATTCTGGAGAAACTACTTTAAAAACTGTTCAAAGAAATAGTATCGGATGACTAGAGATGTTAGAAAATGACAAATTTAGAAATAAAATAAATACTCTTGCTCAAAATGACAAAGATTTAAAAACCCAATGCCATCTCCATTTCAAAGATATGCCCACTGAGCTAACGTGTGCTTCTGGGCCACCCATAGCAGCAGAAATCGATGTCAGAGAAAGCATATCCCCACCGTGGCCCTCCTTTCTTTGCCAGAGAAAGTGGGTGACCTGAAATCTATGCTAATGAGGGGTTGTGCACACTGGCAGAGACTATGATAGGATTCCCCTTTCAAATATTTCATTCACTCCACTTTCATCCTCTTCAGTCCTTTGCCTTCATTAAAATACATAAAGGATCTTTTCTATGTTTTTAAATATCGGATGTATTTACGGTCCGTAATCCGCTGCCAAACCACACTCTGACTTCTACCACTGAGCTTTGCTCTAAACTAGACGATGAGAAAACAGACCAGGAAAAAGATGAGAGATAAAGAATGGAGATGACAAAAGTGTGTGTGCGTGTGTGTGTGTGTGTGTGTGTGTGTGTGTGTGTGTGTGTGTGTGTGTGTGTGTGTGTGTGTGTGTGTGCATGCGTGCGTGCGTGCGTGTGTGTGGACTGAAGTGTAAAGTCCTGTAATTAGTGTCTCAGTGAGAGAAGTGGGAGACAGATGGTCTAGGCCATACCTCCCCTGTGCACTTTCAAACACAGACATGCCCACATACACAGTTTCACTGGCACAATTATCATAATCTATAAAGCTGGTAACCTACATCACTCTGAACTCAGCTGTGATTCTTTCAGCGAGCATGTGTCTTTGTCCCTCTGTCTCAAAAACACACACGCTGTCCTCTGTTACACACATTACTAGCACACTGTCCCACAAACACATTTCTGTCCTCTTTCCTTCCAGACACCCCTTGCCCCAGTTCCTCAAAACACACACACACACACACACACACACACACACACACACACACACACACACACACACACACCTACATTCATCCGTCTGAGGAAGGGTACAAGCAAACAGTGTGAGTCCACCTGTCTGATCTTAAAAGCTGCTCGATCCTAAACGTTTAACCCATGTCTTTCATTACATCATGAAAACATTACAGTGAGCTGAAGAGAAGATGCATGCAGCAGAATGGAGACATGAGTTTATTGTGGGGCAGCAGTAGCTCAGTAGGTAGAGTGAGTTGTTGGATCCATCTAGGCTCCCCGCAGAGAATGCTGTGGTTGTGTCCTTGGGCAAGACACCTACCCCACATCGCCTGTGGTGGTCGGAGGGATCGGTGGCGCGAGCTGTTCGAGAGCCTTGCTCACATCAGTGCACCCCAGGGCAGCTGTGGCTACATTGTAGCTCATCATCACCAGTCTGTGAATGGGTGAATGACTGATTGTGTTGTAAAGTGTCTTGGGGAGGTGTAAACCCTAGAAGGCACTATACAAATACAATTTATCATTAAAGTGATTATGTGCATTTTCCCTGGAAATAGGGGGCAGCACATGCCTACATCAGTGCAAGCAAGCCATATTTTTGTGTGTAAGACCTTACCAACGGAGGGCCACTAAGGTCGCATATCCCTGGGAGTGCAACCTCTAGCAAAACGACAAGCACATCAGACTCTCTTTCATCACTGGCAACGAGCAAAGAGGTACATGTGTAAAACAACGTTTATGAATGGTGAAAGTTTTGTAACCACTTGTTACAAATCAGTGAATTAATTTTGTCCTCACAGGCTCCTGTAGAAGGAAGCATTGTGTCTAACAAGGCGTCGCTCAGAGACTTAGACCCGCTCCCTTGTATTTTAGAACCGATTTTATTGTTATATGTTATGAAGCTGCCAATATTTTTCAACAACTGGGCATCATTTAAATGATTTTCAACAACATTTTGATGGATGTTTTCAGAGATTAACGATAAAAACGACATATTGTCCCTTTAAATAATTTTTGCTGCATGTGCAGTTAAATTTTCTTTAATGACAAAAATATACAAAATAAATCAATGCTCATTTAGACAAAACAGTCTTTAATGTCTCAAATTGATCTGAGTCAAAAACTCACCTTCCTGTTCATTTTTCTTGTGTTCATGTTCAATATAAATGAAGCTGAGAAACATCCAATATGGCGCTTAAGTTCATTTATCTCAGTCATTTACCATAAGCGGTGAAACTAATATATGAGATTGACTCATTACATGCAAAGCCAGGCATTTCAAGGCTTTATTTGCTACTACACCTCCACACCCAGGCACAGCCATCTATATTTTCTGTCTCTATCCCTAAACTCCTATAACTCTTGTCAGTAATCAATGACAAAGCATCTTTGAGACACTGACCTTCATTCCCTCTCTCTGTCTCCTTTTCCTGTTACTCATCTTGTCAAAGCTTGACTCAGAAAAATAAATGTTGTAAACGTTTTTATTGTATTAAGTAAAGAGACCTCTCCTGTCTCCCATTCTGCTTGACCTTTCTTGCTCACTTATCTTTTTCCAATTCTCTTCAAATCCAGCGTCACGACTGCTGCAGTGCCGGGGAAAAAAACATCCGCTTTCAAACATAAACAAGGACAAATCTACTCGCTTGTGTCTGAGTCAGTATTTATCTAAAACACAAATAACTGATATTAGTGACACAATAAAAATTAAGTAATTTGTTATGGTTTTTGGGAGTTATTTTTTTGACAGATGAACTCTGTGTGCCATACCCTACTTAAATATAATCATTCTGACGTTACAGTAAGAGTGATAGTCTGTGTAGCCTGAAGGCTTCATCATCCTATATGACCTAAATAAATGGACCTGTGAAGGTGTGGATGTGAACTCGCCTCATGCAACTAGCAAACTGTGCCCCCTTTGTCAACATAGTTCACTTTACACCGCTTTCATGTGGACTGCCATGCTGTCCACTGTCTTTCGCATTGCCATGGTGTGTTTCTCTCCTCCTGATCATCCAAATGCGACAGAAGGGGAGACAACGTCGGAGGAACCAGCATCAATAAAAATGAACAATAAAAAGAAAAGGGATGAGAAAAAAGTGAAATAGACAAAAAGAGCTCAAGGGAAGAGGGAGAGGTGGAACAAAGGTTGGCATCTTGGTATTAACGCAGAAATCCAGCAGTTTTTGTCAGAGGACAACATCTAAAGGTGGGGGGGAAGTATTGCACCTTTAAGCCACTCCCCCTACTCCCATTACAGCTGTTATGCCTCTTGTTTGAGAGCGTTCACCTCTAGTCGGGCAACAGAGCTAAAGCACAGTGTTTAACAACTACAGCTCAGAGGTCGAGTGGTATGAGTCTCTGCCTTCGGAGACTGTGGGTTCAAATCCACAGTTGAGTCATAAGGGGGTCGATTAGAGGGTTAAGCCACCAAACAGCTCCTGAACGCGGCTGTGTCTGCAGCTCACCACTCCCCTAGGGGATGGGTCAAATGAGAACAGATTTGTGGATCTTGAAGTTCCACAGGAGCTTGGCTCTCTCGTTCTCTACCACCTTGGGGGTGTTACCCACTTTGACCTAGGGGCAAGTTTGCTTTCCCGGCCAGCATCTTACACCCTGCAGGTATGTGGTGGATTGTCTCAGGGGCCTCTGCATGGCCTACACCTCGGGTCTTGTCTGGTGTGGTAGATCTTGGCCTCTGTTGCTCTGGTGTTCAGGGCGTGTTCCTATGCAGCCATGATGAATTCGTCTGTGCTGTCCATCAGACCAGCTCTTTCAAGCCATATAGCATTTCTTGATATAAACGTCTTCAGTTATCCGTCAGTGGTACATCCCATGTAGGGGTTTGTCCTCCCACAATGGTATTTCCAGAACCTCCTCCTCCATTTGAGTATGTCATCTGTTGGGGCCTTGTCCTTGATGTAATTAGGGATCTGGGATGTTTCATCTTGGATCGTCACTCTTATCCTCAGCCTCCTTCTTTACAGCTAGTGTCGTCTCAGGGTGTTGGATCTGGGATGGAACCCTCCATGCATGGTTAGGAGATTCTGTGGTCTGCATTTCTTTCTTTGGCCAGGTTATTATTTCAGCAGGATATCTGCTTACTGGCAGGGTGTAGGCGTTTATTGCCCGGATCTTGTTTTTGCCATTGACTTGACTTCTTAGGACAAGCTTTACTTGTTGTAGTTATTTAGCTGTGGCTCCTTTCCTTGTGGCTTAATCGAGGTTGCCATTTGCTTGTAGAATAAGGTACTTATAGCCATGGGCATCGCACCCTTGAAGAAGAAGAAGAAGAAGAAGAAGAAGAAGAAGAAGAAGAAGAAGAAGAATATTATGATCCTGCCATGCCCTGACCTCCATGCACCATCACTCACCTCATCAACCTTCATGCCACACACCTGCCTCACCAGCTATATATTCCTCAGTCAACCACCAGCACTCAGTCAGATTACTAAACGCTTCTGTTAGTAAATCTTCCAGCCATTTCCATCCTACCCACTCATAGCCTCCTGACCTCATTTCCATGGCTGACCCTTGCCAATAACACTGCCTGCCTCCGCGACCCTCGCCTGTACACCTACTCGGGTATATATATATATATATATATATATATATATATATATATATATATATATATATATATATATATATATATATATATATATATATATATATATATATACACACACACACACACACACACACACACACACACATATATATCAGAGAAATCTCAACACTCACACTTATAAAAAAGCTTGTCACGCCCCTGCGTGTAGCTGTCCTCAATGTCTGCTAATATTCCTTCTGTGAATGAAACTAGAGGCTGACCAAAATATCAGCCAGCCGAAACGTACAAGATACCAGCTCAGATGTTGTACAGCAAAAACAAGGTCTGCATCAGGTGAACACTGAAACAAGATAAAAATGGGATGCAAGAATCTGGCTCTGTTGGAATGCCACTAGAGTAACCAGCGGGGTCATACCTACTCTGATGCAGAGCTGGTCCTCAAATGCTCACAGATCCTCTGTGATTGACATCTGTACGTAGGGGTTTAACTCTATTGGCTAATGCTGAACAGCCGTCAATTGAAATTGCATGAGGCTCTATGGAATGACCGAGTTAGCAAATATATATATATAAAGTGATGTATTGCATACAATATTTCACAGTAAAGAGTAAAAAATCATACATAATTCCAGAAAGAGGAAAAACTCTGAATTGCTGCTTAAATGAAGGATTGATCAGTTGCTGTTTTGCAGCGTTGTCGTCGGGAGACACTTGTCAAATTTTAGATCAATAAAACCCGCTGAGCTGACATGAATTGAGCTGAACAGAGTAATAGTAACAAAGCAAGGCGGCAGCCAGCAGTGGAAAAGTGAGACAAAAAACTGTGGATTCTATGTGATGTAGGTGATTATGTGTATAAATAATTATTAGTTTGTTTTATGACCAGACTAATAATAGGATGTGATCAAAAACTGAAACTAAATACTCACACACTTACAGATGCACATTAAAGCTGCTACAAAACTGTAATTTTAAACTTAGTGCTCTCACCTGTAAAATACAACATCCAATGCCACAGGAGCAAAATTGACAAATAACAGACATAAAAGACTTAAGTGAGCAGGATTTTAGATGCATTGTTCTCCAAACAGTTTTTCCTTCAGACAAATGAAAACAGAGTTAGAAAATTAAAGGTTGCCTGTAAAACTTTACTGCTATATTATTTGGTTGCAAACAATAAAAAACAACTTTTGTTTTATCTGAAAGGACACATTTTACATGATGAAGTAATTCTTTAGGAGACTACATTTTTTAACATTGGGTTCAATTAAATGCAAAACTTTTTATTACTTTCTTTTGAAAAAGTAAAGCAGCTGTGAAAGGCTTTGCTTTAAGTTCATTAACGTAGAATCCATTAGTAGATGGATTAGCAGATAAAATGATAAAATAATAAGAAAATTATTTAATAAGAAGAAAGTATTGAATTTGCACCTTAACTGATTGTTATGTTTGGTGCAGACTTGTGACGAAGTTTCAACCTTGGGAAAATTGTTCCCATGAGGCAAGCAAGTGCTAAAAATGTAAAAGGTTTTTTTTTTTTTATAATTTTACTATTTTAGATTACAAATAAGTACGGTTCTCTTTCTTAACATTCGTTTCGATGTCTCACTATGGGATACGCCACTCCGCGGATTCCTCAGAAGCACTTATCTCAATACGCCAATCCTGATTGGCCAGTGACCGTGACGTACGCGTCACCTGCTACTATAAGTAGCAAGCGTCCCAACGCACGCACCATTCAATCACCTCTTCTCGCTTCGGTGGTCGCTTATCTCTAAGGTAAGTTAACTCAACTGTTCACAGACGGAGCCAGCTAATATTCTCTCCGTCGCCGAACGTTAACTTACCGTCCTGTCCTGACCTTCACCATAGGTTCGGGGCATAACGAGCAGCTTCACACTCCAGTGCATCTGTTCGTTCTCTTGCTAACACACCAGTTAGCCAGCATGGAAGCCGCTCCTCCCACCAGAGGAGTCGACGGCGCAGGAGCTCGCCTCTGTACCTGTGGGAACAAAATCTCAAGCAAAGACCCGCACAAGGTCTGCTCGAGCTGCCTCGGGCTGGAACACGCCCAGCTGGCATTGGAAGTCCCCGGGTCATGTGAGAGCTGCGCTTGCTTCACCCTGAAGAGCCTTCGCCGGCGGCTAGCGCGCCAAGCTAGCCTGTCGGGGAAGGACCCTTGCCTGCCGGCCCCTGGGCCACCGCCTGGGGACGCCAGCGAACATGTCCTCCCGGAGCCGGAACCGTGTGCCGAACTCAGCTGGGGCTCACAGCTCGAACCGGCCGGTCCGAGCCACCCCGTCGAGGACGTGTTGGAGTTGGACTACGGAGACGACGAGGACACCTCGGAACTCCTCATTTCAGAGGAGGATGAGGATGACGACGTTTTTCTCCCCATCGCTCAGGCCTCCATGCCTAGCTTTCCGTCCTCTCCCAGGGATGGAGCGGCTTCTCCGGCCGCCCACCTGGACATGCAGTCAGTCTGCCGACGCGCTGCGACCAGGCTCAACATCCCTTGGCCCACCGTGGTCACTGAGGCTGTCAGATCCAGCTACGAGGGAAAGAAGCTGCCTCAGGCCACAAGGGCGGCAAAGCCTCTCCTTCCCGCCTTCCCGGAGCTTCTCCAAGAAGTGAGGTCCTCCTGGGACAAACACCCTTTCAGCTCCAGGTCTTCTGTCCAAGGAGCCTCCTCGCTGGACTTCGAGGGGATGGAGAAGGCTGGCATGCTTCGCATGCCGCCAATGGAACCGCTGGTTGCAGCACACCTGCACCCACGGCTCTCGGCAACTTCCTCCAGGCCTCCCGCTCTCCCTGCGAAGGCGGACCGCTTCCAGTCGGCGCTGAACGAGAGGGCGTACAAGGCTGCCGCCATCTCGGTCCGAGCTTTGAACGCCTCCTCCATGCTCTCGGCGTACCAAGCCGAGCTCTGTGAGGACATGAATACGAAGCTGGACCCGGAGGTGTGGGAGGAAATCACCGTACTGACCGGCATCTGCCTGCGTGTGCAGCGCTGCGCGGTCCAGGCTACGGCTAAAGCTATGGGCATGATGGTGCTTCAAGAATGTGCACGATGGCTGAACCTCACCAGCCTCTCTGATAGAGAGAAGGAGGACATTTTGGACATGCCAATCGTGCCTGAAGGCATTTTTGGCTCTGCCCTGGCATCAATGCAGCAACGGTGTGAGGCCAAAAAGAAAGAGGATGAAGCCCTTCATCTCTGCCTTCCCCGTAAGCCCTCACCGGCGCTGCCGGCTCGGCCGAACCTTCCTCAGGCAGCTGCCAGAGCCCAGCCTCAGTTCCGGATCCCAAAGCGCCCGAAGCCTCAAGCTGTCCAACCAGCTCCTTCGGGCTCAGCGCTTCGACCAGTTTGGCCTCAGAGATCCGGCAACCAAGCCGCTCCGCCGTCGGGACAACCCACCCGACCCGGCGGTCAGCAGGTGAGGAAGAAGAAGAGGGCAGCCTGACGGAGTTCTTTCCCTCCCGACGCTGCAGCTGGCAGTTCCCCGTTCGCCAGCTCCTCCTGTTCGATGTTGCCATGGTGCCTTCTCCCCCCCTCACGGAACCCCTCCGGCAGAGTCCCCGAGCGGTCCAGGGTGGGGCCAGGACGTGCAGCCGGCTGTGCCGGCTCAAAACACACGTCACAAGCACTCACACTGTTTTTTACAAACATGTCACGCTCAAGGAGCATTAAAACGTTCGCTGACGCATCCAGACGAAATGTCAAGGGCGCAGCAAAAATCAATAAAAATGTTACCCATGAGCGGAACCAGGCGGGGGCGGCCCCTGGCGGACTTACCCGCCAGCCACGGGTCGTCCCCGTACGCCTGGGCCGTCAAAGCACAAAGCCCCCGCGCATGCGCAGTGGTTGCCACGAGCACCGCTGCCCCACAACCTCTGGAGGGAGCTGCTGCTCCGTGTGTCACGGCTGTGTCACCGCTCTCCACTCACATGGAGGAATGGACAGCGGTTTCTGCTTCACGTTGGGTGCTGAGAACTATTTCGAGAGGTTACAGGCTCCAATTCGCCTCAGTTCCTCCTCGATTCTCCGGCGTAGTGTTCTCCCACGCCCAGGGGACGTCAGCTCACATCCTTCAGGGAGAAATCTCCTCCCTGCTGGAGAAGGGAGCGATATGCATTGTGCCTCCCAATCGGTCTCAGAGCGGTTTCTACTCCAGGTACTTCCTGGTCCCGAAACGGGGAGGGACCGGGATTCGCCCGATCCTGGATCTGAGGGCCCTGAACCGATGCCTCAGAAAGTACAGATTCAAAATGCTCACGCTCTCATCCCTTTTGCGTCTGATTCACCAGAACGACTGGTTCACCTCAATCGACCTGAGGGATGCATACTTTCATATTCCCGTGTACCCTCCACACAGGAAATTTCTGAGGTTTGCCTTTCAGGGAG